>NW_027616657.1:0-219078 GCF_964187855.1 Myxine glutinosa | reverse complement strand
ACTTCCCATGGCCAGCTGTACGTGGGCTGCTCGAGGGTTGGAAAACCAAGCAATCTTTTTGTCTTGGCACCAAGTAAGAAAACCAGAAATGTTGTATACCAAGAGGTTTTGAGAAATTGATAATTGACAAAACGTCATGCAGGAAATGTACTGTGATATTGCTCTAAAATATACATGTTCTTTTCATCATATATTTGTATTATTCTTATTCAACCCGGGCGAAGCCGGGTACCTCAGCTAGTATATTATATGTATTTTATGTATTATATGTATTATGTAATATATGCATCATAAATATTATATGTATTATGTAATATATGCATTATAAATATTATATATATATATATATATATATATATATATATATATATATATATATATATATATATATATATATATATATATATATATAATATTATATTATATGTATTGTATGTATTATATGTAATATATATATTATATGTATTATATGTATTTTATGTAATATATATGTATTATATGTAATATATATGTATTATATGTATTATGTAATATATGCATTATATATATTTTATGTATTATATGTAACATATGCATTATATATGTATTATATGTAACATATGTATTATATATATATGTATTATATATATATATATATATATATGTATTATATGTATTATATATATATATATGTATTATATGTATTATATATATATATATGTATTATATGTATTATATATATATGTATTATATGTATTATATATATATATATATATGTATTGTTGCGAATATGGAATTTGGCCTCCATATCCGCTTGTAAATATTCCCCTATTTTCTCCAATACTCCCCAACTTTCCCCGATCCCCCATTCCCTAGTCCCATTGCATGTAAATAACAATCAGTAGAGCCGACCTCCCCTTATTCCCCCATTAAATGTCGTGCCCAGGTCCACCGCACCACACGTAGACAACTTTCGGACATCTTCCTAGTTATTCTTATTCTATGTCAGTTAAGGCCTCGTCTCCATTAATTATGACTCTTCGTTGCACCAGAATGTGATTATATGGCATCAGTAGTGAGTTTAGGACCTTTCCCATACCTCCTCCCATCTTCTTCCCCAAACAACAACAATAACAACAACTACAACAACAATTACAACTACAACTACGACTACAACAACAGAGGGGCGGGGAGTGTGCGTCCTCACACCGGCTCGGTTACCCGCCATGACCATGCGCTCCACGGCGTTACCCCGAAGGGGCTGGCTGTCAGCTCCTCGTCAGGGGCGGAGCCAGTAACCCCCCCCGCACGCACCCAATGAGAAGCAACGTGCCGATTCCACGAGGCGGAGCTAACGAGCCGAGGGCGTGTCACTCCCCGCCGGATATACGCGGCCCCGCGTCGGATGTGACGTCAGATGCGCCCCCAGCCTGGAGAGAGAAGTCGCCACCCCTCGAGCGCTGCAATACCTCCACCGCATCTCTTAAACTGGACCGTACGTGATCCGGCCCTGAGCCCAGGTGCACCTGGAGCGATCGCTACCCGCCTGTCCTTTCCATCAATCCCCGTGTGAGTGAGCCTTGTCCCGTTTATCTGTCGTCCGTTGGGGTTAATATAAGTGTGTTTAAGTGCCCACCTTCCTATGTTTCCCTCTTGTCCCTGTAATCTAAACCTTCCGCATTATTGTAATAACAACCTTTGAGAACCGTATCCCTGGTGTCGTGTCGTATTAATTCCAGCCGTGTGTCTTCTTTTTCCTTCATTGGTCTAGCATAGCGCGATTAGTCAACGTTCGGGCACAATCGGGTAACTTGTGCAGACGTGGTCATACCATAAAACCGCTCGGTAAATAACATCCAAGCCACGTCTGTAACAATTGGTGTCGAGGAGTGGAATTCGAACCCGGGACTAAATTAGTTAGGCCCAAATTTTGGGAGGGAAAATCGATTCGGAGCGCGTTTCCCGCGCGAAATTATAACGGCGAAATTTGAATTTGTTTTACGAAAATAAAAAATAAAAACCGAATTTTGAAAGTCGCGCTATGGCGGATCAAGACAGCTGGGGTCCGGTAAAGGAGAGTGAGGTAGGGTCGATCCAGGACCAAAATGAGGGACAGGAGGAGAGCGAAGCAGTGAGGGCGGCAGGTTCGCAAAATAGCGCCGTCACGCACGAAGAAGCGGGCGCGCAAAATGGCGCCTCGCTGATCACCGCGCCAGCGACCGTGGCAGCGCCCCCGATGGATTGGGGCCTTTTTTTTATACAAATGAAGGCCCTTATGGCCCAGAATAGTGAGCGATTGGAGGGCCGGATGGATGCTCAGGGTGAGCGATTGGAGGACCAAATGGGGGTAATGGGGAACCGGATGGATGCTCAGGGTGAGCGATTGGAGGGCCAAATGAGGGGTACCGGTGAGGGATTAGAAAAGAAATTTGAGGGGTTAGACAACGGGATAAAAGAAGTAAAGAATGGGTTAACGGGGGTAGAAAACAGAATGGCCGCTCAAGAGAATCAAATAGAGGGAGTGAAAAATGGGTTAGAGGGGTTAGAAAACAGTATGGAAGGCAAATTGAGGGACATGAGGGACCAAGCGGAAAGGGAAGTTAAACAAATGGAGCAGCAGATAGAGGGGGTCAGAATGGGGGTAGAAACCAAACTGGATGCTCACAGGGAGGAAATGGAGCAGATGAGGGTGGCATCTGGGCAGGAGATGCAAGTGATGGGAGAAGAGATCAGAAGAGGAGTGAGTGAGGAGGTCGGAGGAGTGCGCGAGGAGGTGAGGCACTGTAAGGAGCACATGGAGAAGGAGGTGAGAAAGGGGACTGTAAAGTTACAAGGGGGCATAGAGGTCCTGACGCAGGAGGTGGAACAGCTGACGGAGGGACAAAAAGAAGTAAAGGAGCAGGTTCAAAGGAACACTGCGGTATTAGGAGGATTAAAAGCGACACAAAACGACATAAAAAACGACTTGATAGCGACAAAGAGGGAATGTCAGATGGTACGTGAGGGACTGACAACGAGGCTGGACGAGGTGATAGAGGTTATGGAGACGACGGACCGGCAGGTGAGGACGCACATGGAAACGGTCAAGGTAGCCTTAGAGGATGAGCTTGAGGAGACGTACCGGGGAATGAAAGAGGTGAAGCAGAAACTAGAAGAAGTGGAAGAAGGGATGAGCGAAATTAAGAAGCGACGGAGAGGGGATAAGAAAGAGATAAAAGAGGAGATAAAAGAATTGGTCCAAAGTCTGTGTTTGGATCGTGATGATGTGCTCATTAACCGGATGAGGGATTCGCAGGTGATGGAGGAGAAGCGAAGAGGAAGAGGACCCGGTGTAAGTGGTGACCAATATGGTCGTGCGTATGATGCGCCAGGGGATTTAATAAGCTTGGGGGTCGAGATGGACCCGGGTGTTCGTGAGAGGCCATTGGTGAAGTGTGCGACAGGGCTGGTGTGCGAAAGAGGAGGTGTGCGAGAAAGTCCGACTCTGGGGTGTGTGAGGAAAGAGTGCGTGCCAGGGAGTGAGTGTGCTGGCGAGAGTGAGTCGGTCGTAGCGCGTGTGCGAGGGAGCACGTGGAAGCGCGGTGTGGTGAGTGTTACAGAGGGTGTGACGGGAGAGTGTGCGCAGGAGTGTGCGCGAGAAAGGTGTGTGACGGACAGGTGCATGAGGAAAGAGTGCGCTGTCAGAAGTAAGGAAGAGTGTCCACCTGTGGTGAGTGTTACAGAGGGTGTAACGGGAGAGTGTGCGCGAGAAAGGTGTGTGACGGACAGGTGCATGGAGAAAGAGTGTGCTGTCAAGAGTAAGGGTGAGTGCGTTGTCAGGAATGGAGGTGAAAGTAGTGAGAGTGACATGGAGCGTGAGTTAGTTGTGACAGGTGAGAGAGGATGTACACCTGGGATGGAAGGATGCACACCTGGAATGGTAGAGCGTGAGTGGGAATGCACGCTGGAGTTGGTGGTGAGGCACGTGGTTGGGTGTGTGAATGAGGGCACACCTGTGATTGTCACAGAGGAGGTGACCGAGGAGGGGGTGCGAAGCGGTGTATTGGTGAGGTGTGCGAGCAACGAATGTGTGCCAAAGTGTTCGGTGGTCAGGTGTGTGACCAAGGCTGTGAGTGGAATGAGGGTACCTGGGTGTGTAAGGAAAGGTACGAGGAGCATGGGCACGGCTGGATGTGTGAGCAAGGAACGGGCTGCGGGATGTAAGCATGCAGGTGAAGCATCGACGTTAGACGGGGTAGAGTTTAGAACGACTTATAGCCGAGTCAGGCCCTCGGTGCGTGCTGGGCCTCGCTTTGAACGGCCGCGTCCGTGCTCCACTAGGCGGAGCGGGCAGCCCGATAGGAAGGGTCGTTATGGCGACCACGTTTTGTTGAGACGTGCCGGCAGGTCGAGATCGGGACATTGGATGGCTTTACGCCGAGGTGGTGCGTGGGATCTCGGCCCGGGTAAGCCCCCGTCCCTGCCCCGAATGCCGGACGCATCCAGCCGCTGGCACAAAACAACCAGCATCCATTGCTTGGCTTTACGAAGCCGGGCTTTGGACAGGGATTGGCGCACCGAGAGGTATTAGTGAGTCGACTGGGTGATGAGGTTAGTGTTTTGGACCCAAAATTAGAGAAAAACAAAATTTGATGATTGGCAAGGGATTGGCAGTAGTGATTGGCAGATGATGGGTAGTGATTGGCAAATTTTTAATTTGTTGAAATTTGATGTGCAAAATTGGTAGTGAGAGACCCCCGATGTGGTGGGATGGCATCCCTGCCACCCTTCCCCTGAGGGGGGGCAAAGGAGCTATAGTTTATGGGGTGTATGGCAGTGAAAACTAGCCCGGGTGGGTTAGGATATGGTGTGTAGGGATCTAGCGGAGATGACATTAGGTGACGTTAAGGTTAGTTAGTGACTGATACCTGTAGTAGGGACGCAGGTAGATTAGTGTGGATGATAATGACGAGGGAGCGCAATAGTTTAAAGGGACGACTGGGAAGCGCAAGTTTCAGAAGGGAGTAGTTAGCTGAGATGATGCCGTGTTTGTGAGAATTGAACAGGTGTGATTGCACAGGTGTGCAACTGGACAGGTGTGTGGAGCAGTGTATGAGTAGTGAGTGTGTGGATCAGCGCGAATGCGCTTGGGGAGAGAAGGGTGCAGGTGGCACCAGGTGTGAGAGCACAGGTGTGCAGGTACAGGTGTGTGGAGAGAGTTGGAGTAAGTGGTACGGAGTGGTGTGCATGGTGCGAAGGTGTGGATGGGGGAAGAGTGGACCCCTTTCACGAGCACCCGGGGCGGGTAGTGTAAGTGTTAGGTAGAGGGTGCAGGTAAATTGTGGTTGGATATTGGCATTTGTGGTGCGGTTGCAGAATGGTGTTGTGAATGGGTGCATTAGTGTTGTGGAAATGGCTGGGCGTGTAGCCTGTTAGTGTGTGTAGTTGGTTGGGCACTCCACCACTGTGAGGATGTCGGCCAGGTGAGGCCGCAGGTGGGCTCTGGGAGCCGGTAGTTGTGAGTGGGTGCCTGAGGATCCCGGGTGTGGATCGGGCAGCCCAGTGCCAGAGAGGGCACGGAGTGGGGAGAGAGCCAGAGGGCCTTCCCCTGGTAGTTAGGTTAGGGTAAGGAGCAGGTAAGCTCGGAGGCAACTGCAGTGGTGGAGGTGTGCAGGTGGGTAGACCCACTGGGAGAGGTACACGTCGCAGCCCAGAAATTGTACGAGGGCACCGGGAGATGAATCGGGGGAGTGAGACCCCAAATTGAAGAGCACCACAGTTTGGCCAATGGGAATTGGTTTTAGAACCCATAGTGTAAGAAGGCCAATGGTTTGGCCGGAGAAAGACCCCGGGTAGTGTAAAGTTGTTAAAGTCATTTAGGAGATAGTTAGGATTGATGAACCTGTCGCACCATACGCAGCCACTTACCTGTGGTGATGATGATGACTCCACACCTGTGTTTTCTTTGTGTTGCAGAAATGAGAATTGCTGTTGGATTTGTGAGACGCATCACGACGTGGATGAGACATTGGGGTGATTCCATCTCTCCCTCCCTAGGAGGGACTGATGATGAATTGGAGATGGCAAATTATGATGAGAGTTGAAAATGGCAAATTTGATTGGTTAGGAGGGAGAGAAGACGAATTTGGTTTATGGGAGGAACGGGGAAGACAGTAGGGATGTTTGTCGATTTGTAAAGTAGATGTTTATGGGTAGTGTTGTGTTTTGTGGATGCAGTAAGGGGTAAGGGAGGGGCCATGTAGGTTACCTGGTGGGGGGGGGGGGGGCGTACGATAGGAACGTACCTGTCTCACCTGGTTCCCATGTGCCCCCAGTGTGCATCACCTTACATTGCGTGCACTTTTGCGCCCTTACCACCTTACTCACTTGTTTCTTCTTTTGTCTCCCACCTCCGAGGATCTGGCTTTGGGGTAGAGAGAGAGGAGAGAGAGGTGCTGGCTGCGCAGTTGTGGGCCTGCACTTTCGCTGTTTGCTGCCGGGATCGATACACCATATGGACCGCAATGTTTGTGGCCACCCACAATGGACCGCAGTTCGTTTGCGGCCAAGCACCACCCGGGGATGGACCTATGGGTCAACGTGGCACCTATGCCATACAGGTGAACCACTTTTAGTTACCACCAAGTGCACCACACGAAGAGCAAGAGACACCTGCAGGGTTAGGGGTTGTCGCATTTATTTTTAATCATTGAATAATGGTGACTGCACCGATTGGTGGTGGGGTGGTGCTTTTGATGCTGGGAAAGGGTGCTCTGCACGTTATTAAAGGCCGTCGGCCACAGAGCACTCGTGGGTTGGTGTATCGATGTTGGCAAGCGCGCTCTCTCTCTATGCATAACATCTGCATGTGTTCCTCCAAAAACAGGTCCTGGATCGTAGTGTAAATAGCAGCGTAGTCTTGTAAATAATGCTCCCTACCGGCTGTATGTTTAGTTTGAGGATTCTTTCCGGATTCGGTTATCCTGTGGGTGTGTTTCTGTGAGGAGAAGGGTGCAACGTCGCAGGGGGACATATTTACTCATTTGTGAATATCTGTAAAACTGTCGCACTCAGGGTAGAGTTAATAGTAGAGGGAACTACATTGCGTGCCACACTAAAGTAGGTAAAAATTTATCGGGTCGGGACGCCCCGAGGGTAGAGAAGGGTGCAATGTTGCGAATATGGAATTTGGCCTCCATATCCGCTTGTAAATATTCCCCTATTTTCTCCAATACTCCCCAACTTTCCCCGATCCCCCATTCCCTAGTCCCATTGCATGTAAATAACAATCAGTAGAGCCGACCTTCCCCTTATTCCCCCATTAAATGTCGTGCCCAGGTCCACCGCACCACACGTAGACAACTTTCGGACATCTTCCTAGTTATTCTTATTCTATGTCAGTTAAGGCCTCGTCTCCATTAATTATGACTCTTCGTTGCACCAGAATGTGATTATATGGCATCAGTAGTGAGTTTAGGACCTTTCCCATACCTCCTCCCATCTTCTTCCCCAAACAACAACAATAACAACAACTACAACAACAATTACAACTACAACTACGACTACAACAACAGAGGGGCGGGGAGTGTGCGTCCTCACACCGGCTCGGTTACCCGCCATGACCATGCGCTCCACGGCGTTACCCCGAAGGGGCTGGCTGTCAGCTCCTCGTCAGGGGCGGAGCCAGTAACCCCCCCCCGCACGCACCCAATGAGAAGCAACGTGCCGATTCCACGAGGCGGAGCTAACGAGCCGAGGGCGTGTCACTCCCCGCCGGATATACGCGGCCCCGCGTCGGATGTGACGTCAGATGCGCCCCCAGCCTGGAGAGAGAAGTCGCCACCCCTCGAGCGCTGCAATACCTCCACCGCATCTCTTAAACTGGACCGTACGTGATCCGGCCCTGAGCCCAGGTGCACCTGGAGCGATCGCTACCCGCCTGTCCTTTCCATCAATCCCCGTGTGAGTGAGCCTTGTCCCGTTTATCTGTCGTCCGTTGGGGTTAATATAAGTGTGTTTAAGTGCCCACCTTCCTATGTTTCCCTCTTGTCCCTGTAATCTAAACCTTCCGCATTATTGTAATAACAACCTTTGAGAACCGTATCCCTGGTGTCGTGTCGTATTAATTCCAGCCGTGTGTCTTCTTTTTCCTTCATTGGTCTAGCATAGCGCGATTAGTCAACGTTCGGGCACAATCGGGTAACTTGTGCAGACGTGGTCATACCATAAAACCGCTCGGTAAATAACATCCAAGCCACGTCTGTAACAGTATTATATGCATTATATATATATATGTATTATATATATTATATGTATTATATGTATTATAAATATTATATGTATTATATGTAATATATATATATGTATTATATAATTTATATTATATACACACGCACACAAACACACACATTCCTATAACGCTTTAATATGGTCAATAAAATCGTTAGCAAACTTTATCTTTGCATTGCCTTTAAATTTACCTGAGAATGACCTTGGTTTGTGAGTTTACCAAAGAAGGCAATCAGGTGTGGTATTTGAGCATGTTTCAAACGTGTTAACGTCAACCTCGAGTTACATTCGTTAACTATCCCTTTGGAGCCACATACATTCACGTGAAAAAGTAAGTACACCCCATGTAAAGTTTTGACTTTTTCAACATATTTCAACATACAGCTATTTGATCTTCATTTCAACAATATTGATAGATAAAGGTGATATAATATAACAAATATCATGAAACATTTACATTTTGTAGTCCATTGTATAATTTAAATAAACATAAATGCAAATTTCGCATGTGGAAAAAGTAAGTACACCCCGACATTTATCACTACTTCAAATACCTAAAATTAGAATCAGGTGCACCAGCTCAGGTGCAAATGATTAGAACATCGTTAGAGAGGATCTTGGAGGAACCTGTCTTATTTAAACCTCAGACATTTAGTTTGGTTTGCTCTTTGTTGTTGAAGTGTGCGGCGTCACCATGCCTAGATCAAAAGAGCTCTCTGAGGCCTTCAGAAAGAAGGTTATAGATGCCTACGAGTCTGGGAAGGGATTTAAAAAGATCTCCAAACAATTTGAAATCAGTCATTCGACTCCGGAAGATCATCTACAAGTGGAGAAGATTCCGAACAACTGCCAACTTGTTCAGGCCCGGCCGCCCCAGCAAGTTCAGCTCGAGAGCAGACCGCAAGATGCTGAAAGAAGTCTCTAAGAACCCAGAATGTCATCACGGGACCTACAGGTAGCTCTTGCCACTGTTGATGTCAAAGTGCACGAGTCTGCCATTAGAAAGAGGCTGCACAAATTTGATCTACATGGGAGGTGTGCCAGGAGGAAACCTTTGCTGTCCAGAAAGAACACCAGGACAAGACTAAAGTTTGCAAATGAACACCTAGGCAAAGACCAGCACTTCTGGAACAATCTGCTCTGGACAGATGAGTCAAAGGTTGAGCTATTTGGCCACAGTACCAGAAGACATGTTTGGCGAAAACCAAAGACAGCATTTGACCACAAGAACCTGATACCAACTGTAAAGCATGGTGGTGGAAATATTATGGTTTGGGGCAGCTTTGCTGCATCAGGGCCTGGGCAGCTCACCTTCATAGAATCCACTATGAATTCTTCATTGTACCAGAGGGTGCTTGAGGATAATGTGAGGCCATCTGTCGGAAAGTTGAAGCTCAACCGAAGGTGGACCTTGCAACATGACAATGACCCTAAACATACCAGTAAATCCACCAAGGAATGGCTGAAAAGAAAGAAATGGAGGGTTCTGGAATGGCCAAGTCAAAGCCCGGATCTAAATTCCATCGAGATGTTGTGGGGGGATTTGAAACAAGCTGTGCATGCTGGAAACCCCTCAAACATCGCACAGCTGAAAGAATTCTGCATGGAGGAGTGGGCAAAAATTTCTCCCAGTCAGTCAGAGACTGGTAGACAGTTCTAAGAAACGCCTACTTGAGGTTGTTTCTGCCAAAGGGGGCAATACCACCTATTAGAGCCGAGGGTGTACTTACTTTTTCCACATGCGAAATTTGCATTTATGTTTATTTAAATTATACAATGGACTACAAAATGTAAATGTTTCATGATATTTGTTACATTATATCACCTTTATCTATCAATATTGTTGAAATGAAGATCAAATAGCTGTATGTTGAAATATGTTGAAAAAGTCAAAACTTTCCATGGGGTGTACTTACTTTTTCACGTGACTGTATATTTGTTATCCTTGCATAGACATTTCGATTTTTCGTCTTTGCCCCCTCCCACCCCCATGGTAACTCCTCACACCCCCATGGTAACTCCTCACACCCATCATGGTAACCCCCTCATCCAATTGCTCTGCACATGACATTTCCCTTCCCTTCCCTTCCCTTCCCATGCTTCCTCCTATCCCCACCCAAATTGCTCTTCCTTCTTTCCCCAATTTTCCCAAACTCCCTCCACAACTGCATCTGTCCTCTCGCTCTCTTTTTTCTCGAATTTAAATTTTCTCAATTAAGTGTGGTACTGTTGTATATATATATAGATATACATACATATGGCTAGATAAGATTTTTAAAAATGAATTACTTATAATTAGATATTGAGAAATAAAAAGGTGGCGTTTGATTGGACAATTGTCTCTTGTTCCGAGAACTTTTGAACGCCTCTCCCGATGCAATCAAACAACTATTCTGTAAAATCTTAATCACTTAAAAAACATCAACTACAAAGTTATGATATTATTTATTATTTCACTGGAAAACAAAGTTTCGCAATCCGCATGTCCGGAGAATGATAACGATGACGAGCCTCGGCAGGACTCACCGGAGGTCTGAGCGTTGCGGCAGCAGGCGCAGTCTGAGTGCCCCGGAGGCTGCAAGAGCCGCATGGTTGCGCCCCACGGGCCCGGGCGTTCAGATCGGACTGTACCACCACGCCCCTAGTTCGGGGGTGCTGGACTGTACCACCACGCCCCGAGTTCGGGGGTGGAGGAAGGGAGTTAAGAGGTGGTGGAAGTTATGATACATTTGAGGCTCTCACACATGAGCCGAGTTGTTGTAAGAGTTGTGACGGATCAAGACGATTTCGTTTGCGATTTTAAATAAATAACTTGTTCATTTGAGATTTGATTTTTTTAGTTCGTTTTGTATCTTTCTTTGAAACCTCAACAATATCTTTAATTTTTGCACCTGCTTTTCATTGAAACTTTTATAAATCATTCCCCATTGGATGGATTGCTCAGCAAACAATGACCTGAACAAAGAGCCAATAATATATTACCTTTTGAGCTCGTTGGGCCAACAGTGGGTAAGAAAAGATGCTAACAAAGGGGTCCGAACTAAGTAAAGATGTCAATGTGACGTCCGCTCATGGAGTCTCATGGGACAAGCAGGCATGGAACAGGAAAACAAGAACACGTGGTCAACGACAAACAGGGCCACGTGGTCAACCACAAATGGAGCCATGCGGTCAACCACAAATGGGGTCAGCAGTCAACCACAAAAGGGGCCACAGGGTCAATCACAAATGGAGTCAGCGGTCAACCACAAATGGGGCCACGTGGTCAACCACAAATGTGGCCATGTCGTCAACCACAAATGGGGCCATGTCATCAACCACAAATGGGGTCAGCAGTCAAACACAAATGGGGCCATGCCGTCAAACACAAATGGAGCCATGTGGTCAACCACAACTGGGGTCAGCAGTCAACCACAAATGGGGCCATGTGGTCAACCACAAATAGGGGCCATGTGGTCAGCCACAAATGCGGTCAGCAGTCAACCACAACCAGGGCCACGTGGTCAGCCACAAACAGGGCCATGTGGTCAACCACAAATGGGGACACATGGTCAACCACAAATGGGGCCACGTGGTCAACCACAAATGGGGTCAGCAGTCAACCACAAATGGGGCCACATGGTCAACCACACATGGGGCCACGTGGTCAACCACAAATGGGGTCAGCAGTCAACCACAAACAGGGCCATGTGGTCAACCACAAATGGGGCCATGTCGTCAACCACAAATGGGGTCAGCAGTCAACCACAAATGGGGACAGGTGGTCAACCACAAATAGGGGCCATGTGGTCAACCACAAATGGGGTCAGCAGTCAACCACAAACAGGGCCACATGGTCAACCACAAACAGGGCCACGTCGTCAACCACAAATGGTGGGTGGATTAAAAACCACTTTCTGCACCTGAGCTAGTGATGCAGAACCACTTTTCGCACTTGTGCTGGCATTGAAAACCTCTATTTGCACTTGTGTTAGTGTTGCAAAACCACTGTTCACACTTGTGCTGACATTGGAAACCACTTTTCACACATGTGCTCGCATTGCAAAACTACTTTCCGCACTTGTGCTGGCGTTGAAAACCACTTTCTGCACTTGAGCTAGTGTTGCAGAACCACTTTTCGCACTTGTGCTGGCATTGAAAACCTCTAATTGCACTTGTGTTAGTGTTGCAAAACCACTGCTCACAATTGTGCTGACATTGAAAACCACGTTTCACACATGTGCTCGCATTGCAAAACCACTTTCCGCACTTGTGCTCGCATTGCAAAACCACTTTTTGCACTTCTTCTAGTGTTGAAAACCAATTTAGCGCTCCTGTTAGTGTTCAAAACCACTTTTCGCACTTGTGTTAGTGTTGAAAAACCACTTTTCGCACTTGTGTTAGTGTTGAAAAACCACTTTTCGCACTTGTGTTAGTGTTGAAAAACGACTTTTTGCACTTGTGTTAGTGTTGAAAAACCACGTTTCGCACTTGTGTTGGTGCAGGAAACCACTTTTGCACTTGTATTAGTGTGGAAAAAACACTTTTTGCACTTGTGATGGTGTTGAAAAACCACTTTTCGCACTTGTGTTAGTGTTTGAAAACCACTTTTCGCACTTGTGTTGGTGCAGGAAACCACTTTTGCACTTGTATTAGTGTGGAAAAACCACTTTTCGCACTTGTGTTAGTGTTGAAAAACGACTTTTTGCACTTGTGTTAGTGTTGAAAAACCACGTTTCGCACTTGTGTTGGTGCAGGAAACCACTTTTGCACTTGTATTAGTGTGGAAAAACCACTTTTCGCACTTGTGTTAGTGTTGAAAAACCACTTTTTGCACTTGTGTTAGTGTTGAAAAACCACTTTTGGCACTTGTGTTAGTGTTGAAAAACCACTTTTCGCACTTGTGTTGGTGCAGGAAACCACTTTTGCACTTGTATTAGTGTGGAAAAACCACTTTTCGCACTTGTGTTAGTGTTGAAAAACCACTTTTTGCACTTGTGTTAGTGTTGAAAAACCACTTTTCGCACTTGTGTTGGTGCAGGAAACCACTTTTGCACTTGTATTAGTGTGGAAAAAACACTTTTTGCACTTGTGATAGTGTTGATAAACCACTTTTCGCACTTGTGTTAGTGTTGAAAAACCACTTTTCGCACTAGTGTTGGTGCAGGAAACCACTTTTGCACTTGTATTAGTGTGGAAAAACCACTTTTCGCATTTGTGTTAGTGTTGAAAAACCACTTTTCGCACTTGTGTTAGTGTTGAAAAACCACTTTTCGCACTTGTGTTGGTGCAGGAAACCACTTTTCCACTTGTATTAGTGTGGAAAAAACACTTTTTGCACTTGTGCTAATGTTGAAAAACCACTTTTCGCACATGAGTTGGTGCAGGAAACCACTTTTGCACTTGTATTAGTGTGGAAAAACCACTTTTCGCACTTGTGTTAGTGTTGAAAAACCACTTTTCGCACTTGTGTTAGTGTTGAAAAACCACTTTTCGCACTTGTGTTAGTGTTGAAAAACCACTTTTCGCACTTGTGTTGGTGCAGGAAACCACTTTTGCACTAGTATTAGTGTGGAAAAACCACTCTTCGCACTTGTGTTAGTGTTGAAAAACCACTTTTCGCACTTGTGTTAGTGTTGAAAAACCACTTTTCGCACTTGTGTTAGTGTTGAAAAACCACTTTTCGCACTTGTGTTGGTGCAGGAAACCACTTTTCGCACACGTGTTAGTGTTGAAAAACCACTTTTCGCACTTGTGTTAGTGTTGAAAAACCACTTTTCGCACTTGTGTTGGTGCAGGAAACCACTTTTCTCACTTGTGTTGGTGCAGGAAACCACTTTTGCACTTGTATTAGTGTTGAAAAACCACTTTTCGCACTTGCGTTAGTGTTGAAAAACCACTTTTCGCACTTGTGTTAGTGTTGAAAAACCACTTTTCGCACTTGTGTTGGTGCAGGAAACCACTTTTGCACTTGTATTATTGTGGAAAAACCACTTTTCGCACTTGTGTTAGTGTTGAAAAACCACTTTTCGCACTTGTGTTAGTGTTGAAAAACCACTGTTCGCACTTGTGTTAGTTTTGAAAAACCACTTTTTGCACTTGTGTTGGTGTTGAAAAACCACTGTTCGCACTTGTATTAGTGTTGAAAAACCACTTTTCGCACTTGTGTTGGTGCAGGAAACCACTTTTGCACTTGTATTAGTGTGGAAAAAACACTTTTTGCACTTGTGATAGTGTTGAAAAACCACTTTTCGCACTTGTGTTAGTGTTGAAAAACCACTTTTCGCACTCGTGTTGGTGCAGGAAACCACTTTTGCACTTGTATTAGTGTGGAAAAACCACTTTTCGCACTTGTGTTAGTGTTGAAAAACCACTTTTCACACTTGTGATAGTGTTGAAAAACCACTTTCTGCACCTGAGCTAGTGATGCAGAACCACTTTTCGCACTTGTGCTGGCATTGAAAACCTCTATTTGCACTTGTGTTAGTGTTGCAAAACCACTGTTCACACTTGTGCTGACATTGGAAACCACTTTTCACACATGTGCTAGCATTGCAAAACTACTTTCCGCACTTGTGCTGGCGTTGAAAACCACTTTTGCACTTGTATTAGTGTGGAAAAAACACTTTTTGCACTTGTGCTGGCATTGAAAACCTCTATTTGCACTTGTGTTAGTGTTGCAAAACCACTTTTCGCACTCGTGTTGGTGCAGGAAACCACTTTTGCACTTGTATTAGTGTGGAAAAACCACTTTTCGCACTTGTGTTAGTGTTGAAAAACCACTTTTCACACTTGTGTTAGTGTTGAAAAACCACTTTTCGCACTTGTGTTAGTGTTGAAAACCACTTTTCGCACTTGTGTTGGTGCAGGAAACCACTTTTGCACTTGTATTAGTGTGGAAAAACCACTTTTCGCACTTGTGTTATTGTTGAAAAACCACTTTTCGCACTTGTGTTAGTGTTGAAAAACCACTTTTCGCACATGTGTTGTATTGGTACAGAAAACCACTTTTGCACTTGTATTAGTGTGGAAAAACCACTTTTCGCACTTGTGTTAGTGTTGAAAAACCACTTTTCGCACTTGTGTTAGTGTTGAAAAACCACTTTTCGCACTTGTGTTGGTGCAGGAAACCACTTTTCGCACTTGTGTTGGTGCAGGAAACCACTTTTGCACTTGTATTAGTGTGGAAAAACCACTTTTCGCACTTGTGTTAGTGTTGAAAAACCACATTTTGCACTTGTGTTTGTGTTGAAAAACCACTTTTCGCACTTGTGTTGGTGCAGCAAACCACTCTTGCACTTGTATTAGTGTGGTAAAAACACTTTTTGCACTTGTGTTAGTGTTGAAAAACCACTTTTCGCACTTGTGTTGGTGCAGGAAACCACTTTTGCACTTGTATTAGTGTGGAAAAACCACTTTTCGCACTTGTGTTAGTGTTGAAAAACCACTTTTCGCACTTGTGTTGGTGCAGGAAACCACTTTTGCACTTGTATTAGTGTGGAAAAAACACTTTTTGCACTTGTGATAGTGTTGAAAAACCACTTTTCGCACTTGTGTTAGTGTTGAAAAACCACTTTTCGCACTTGTGTTGGTGCAGGAAACCACTTTTGCACTTGTATTAGTGTGGAAAAACCACTTTTCGCACTTGTGTTAGTGTTGAAAAACCACTTTTTGCACTTGTGTTAGTGTTGAAAAACCACTTTTCGCACTTGTGTTGGTGCAGGAAACCACTTTTGCACTTGTATTAGTGTGGAAAAAACACTTTTTGCACTTGTGATAGTGTTGATAAACCACTTTTCGCACTTGTGTTAGTGTTGAAAAACCACTTTTCGCACTTGTGTTGGTGCAGGAAACCACTTTTGCACTTGTAATAGTGTGGAAAAAACACTTTTTGCACTTGTGATAGTGTTGAAAAACCACTTTTTGCACTTGTGTTAGTGTGGAAAAACCACTTTTCGCACTTGTGTTGGTGCAGGAAACCACTTTTCTCACTTGTGTTGGTGCAGGAAACCACTTTTGCACTTGTATTAGTGTTGAAAAACCACTTTTCGCACTTGCGTTAGTGTTGAAAAACCACTTTTCGCACTTGTGTTGGTGCAGGAAACCACTTTTGCACTTGTATTAGTGTGGAAAAAACACTTTTTGCACTTGTGATAGTGTTGAAAAACCACTTTTCGCACTTGTGTTAGTGTTGAAAAACCACTTTTCGCACTTGTGTTGGTGCAGGAAACCACTTTTCGCACACGTGTTAGTGTTGAAAAACCACTTTTCGCACTTGTGTTAGTGTTGAAAAACCACTTTTCGCACTTGTGTTGGTGCAGGAAACCACTTTTCTCACTTGTGTTGGTGCAGGAAACCACTTTTGCACTTGTATTAGTGTTGAAAAACCACTTTTCGCACTTGCGTTAGTGTTGAAAAACCACTTTTCGCACTTGTGTTGGTGCAGGAAACCACTTTTGCACTTGTATTATTGTGGAAAAACCACTTTTCGCACTTGTGTTAGTGTTGAAAAACCACTTTTCGCACTTGTGTTAGTGTTGAAAAACCACTGTTCGCACTTGTGTTAGTTTTGAAAAACCACTTTTTGCACTTGTGTTGGTGTTGAAAAACCACTGTTCGCACTTGTATTAGTGTTGAAAAACCACTTTTCGCACTTGTGTTAGTGTTGAAAAACCACTTTTCGCATTTGTGTTAGTGTTGAAAAACCACTTTTCGCACTTGTGTTGGTGCAGGAAACCACTTTTGCACTTGTATTAGTGTGGAAAAAACACTTTTTGCACTTGTGATAGTGTTGAAAAACCACTTTTCGCACTTGTGTTAGTGTTGAAAAACCACTTTTCGCACTCGTGTTGGTGCAGGAAACCACTTTTGCACTTGTATTAGTGTGGAAAAACCACTTTTCACACTTGTGTTAGTGTTGAAAAACCACTTTTCACACTTGTGATAGTGTTGAAAAACCACTTTCTGCACCTGAGCTAGTGATGCAGAACCACTTTTCGCACTTGTGCTGGCATTGAAAACCTCTATTTGCACTTGTGTTAGTGTTGCAAAACCACTGTTCACACTTGTGCTGACATTGGAAACCACTTTTCACACATGTGCTAGCATTGCAAAACTACTTTCCGCACTTGTGCTGGCGTTGAAAACCACTTTTGCACTTGTATTAGTGTGGAAAAAACACTTTTTGCACTTGTGCTGGCATTGAAAACCTCTATTTGCACTTGTGTTAGTGTTGCAAAACCACTTTTCGCACTCGTGTTGGTGCAGGAAACCACTTTTGCACTTGTATTAGTGTGGAAAAACCACTTTTCGCACTTGTGTTAGTGTTGAAAAACCACTTTTCACACTTGTGTTAGTGTTGAAAAACCACTTTTCGCACTTGTGTTAGTGTTGAAAACCACTTTTCGCACTTGTGTTGGTGCAGGAAACCACTTTTGCACTTGTATTAGTGTGGAAAAACCACTTTTCGCACTTGTGTTATTGTTGAAAAACCACTTTTCGCACTTGTGTTAGTGTTGAAAAACCACTTTTCGCACATGTGTTGTATTGGTACAGAAAACCACTTTTGCACTTGTATTAGTGTGGAAAAACCACTTTTCGCACTTGTGTTAGTGTTGAAAAACCACTTTTCGCACTTGTGTTAGTGTTGAAAAACCACTTTTCGCACTTGTGTTGGTGCAGGAAACCACTTTTCGCACTTGTGTTGGTGCAGGAAACCACTTTTGCACTTGTATTAGTGTGGAAAAACCACTTTTCGCACTTGTGTTAGTGTTGAAAAACCACATTTTGCACTTGTGTTTGTGTTGAAAAACCACTTTTCGCACTTGTGTTGGTGCAGCAAACCACTCTTGCACTTGTATTAGTGTGGTAAAAACACTTTTTGCACTTGTGTTAGTGTTGAAAAACCACATTTCGCACTTGTGTTGGTGCAGGAAACCACTTTTGCACTTGTATTAGTGTGGAAAAACCACTTTTCGCACTTGTGTTAGTGTTGAAAAACCACTTTTCGCACTTGTGTTGGTGCAGGAAACCACTTTTGCACTTGTATTAGTGTGGAAAAACACTTTTTGCACTTGTGATAGTGTTGAAAAACCACTTTTCGCACTTGTGTTAGTGTTGAAAAACCACTTTTCGCACTTGTGTTGGTGCAGGAAACCACTTTTGCACTTGTATTAGTGTGGAAAAACCACTTTTCGCACTTGTGTTAGTGTTGAAAAACCACTTTTTGCACTTGTGTTAGTGTTGAAAAACCACTTTTCGCACTTGTGTTGGTGCAGGAAACCACTTTTGCACTTGTATTAGTGTGGAAAAAACACTTTTTGCACTTGTGATATTGTTGATAAACCACTTTTCGCACTTGTGTTAGTGTTGAAAAACCACTTTTCGCACTTGTGTTGGTGCAGGAAACCACTTTTGCACTTGTAATAGTGTGGAAAAAACACTTTTTGCACTTGTGATAGTGTTGAAACACCACTTTTTGCACTTGTGTTAGTGTGGAAAAAACACTTTTTGCACTTGTGATAGTGTTGAAAAACCACTTTTCGCACTTGTGTTGGTGCAGGAAACCACTTTTGCACTTGTATTAGTGTGGAAAACCACTTTTCGCACTTGTGATAGTGTTGAAAAACCACTTTTCGCACTTGTGTTAGTGTTGAAAAACCACTTTTCGCACTTGTGTTGGTGCAGGAAACCACTTTTGCACTTGTATTAGTGTGGAAAAAACACTTTTTGCACCTGTGATAGTGTTGAAAAACCACTTTTCGCACTTGTGTTAGTGTTGAAAAACCACTTTTCGCACTTGTGTTGGTGCAGGAAACCACTTTTGCACTTGAATTAGTGTGGAAAAACCACTTTTCGCACTTGTGTTAGTGTTGAAAAACCACTTTTCGCACTTGTGTTAGTGTTGAAAAACCACTTTTCGCACTTGTGTTGGTGCAGGAAACCACTTTTGCACTTGTATTAGTGTGGAAAAAACACTTTTTGCACTTGTGATAGTGTTGAAAAACCACTTTTCGCACTTGTGTTAGTGTTGAAAAACCACTTTTCGCACATGTGTTGGTGCAGGAAACCACTTTTGCACTTGTATTAGTGTGGAAAAACCACTTTTCGCACTTGTGTTAGTGTTGAAAAACCACTTTTTGCACTTGTGTTAGTGTTGAAAAACCACTTTTCGCACTTATGTTAGTGTTGAAAAACCACTTTTTGCACTTGTGTTGGTGTTGAAAAACCACTTTTGGCACTTGTGTTGGTGCAGGAAACCACTTTTGCACTTGTATTAGTGTGGAAAAAACACTTTTCGCACTTGTGATAGTGTTGAAAAACCACTTTTCGCACTTGTGTTAGTGTTGAAAAACCACTTTTCGCACTTGTGTTAGTGTTGAAAAACCACTTTTCGCACTTGTGTTGGTGCATGAAACCAATTTTGCATTTGTATTAGTATGGAAAAAACACTTTTCGCAACTGTGTTAGTGTTGAAAAACCACTTTTCGCACCTGTGTTAGTGTTGAAAAACCACTTTTCGCACTTGTGTTGGTGCAGGAAACCACTTTTGCACTTGTATTAGTGTGGAAAAACCAATTTTCGCACTTGTGTTAGTGTTGAAAAACCACTTTTCGCACTTGTGTTAGTGTTGAAAAACCACTTTTCGCACTTGTGTTGGTGCAGGAAACCACTTTTGCACTTGTTTTAGTGTGGAAAAAACACTTTTTGCACTTGTGATAGTGTTGAAAAACCACTTTTCGCACTTGTGTTAGTGTTGAAAAACCACTTTTCGCACTTGTGTTGGTGCAGGAAACCACTTTTGCACTTGTATTAGTGTGGAAAAACCACTTTTCGCACTTGTGTTTGTGTTGAAAAACCACTGTTCGCACTTGTGATAGTGTTGAAAAACCACTTTTTGCACTTGTGTTGGTGCAGGAAACCACTTTTGCACTTGTATTAGTGTGGAAAAAACACTTTTTGCACTTGTGATAGTGTTGAAAAACCACTTTTCGCACTTGTGTTGGTGCAGGAAACCACTTTTGCACTTGTAATAGTGTGGAAAAACCACTTTTCGCACTTGTGTTAGTTTTGAAAAACCACTTTTCGCACTTGTGTTAGTGTTGAAAAATCACTTTTCGCACTTGTGTTGGTGCAGCAAACCACTTTTGCACTTGTATTAGTGTGGAAAAAACACTTTTTGCACTTGTGATAGTGTTGAAAAACCACTTTTCGCACTTGTGTTAGTGTTGAAAAACCACTTTTCGCACTTGTGTTGGTGCAGGAAACCACTTTTGCACTTGTATTAGTGTGGAAAAACCACTTTTCGCACTTGCGTTAGTGTTGAAAAACCACTTTTCGCACTTGTGTTAGTGTTGAAAAACCACTTTTCGCACTTGTGTTAGTGTTGAAAAACCACTTTTCGCACTTGTGTTGGTGCAGGAAACCACTTTTGCACTTGTATTAGTGTGGAAAATACACTTTTCGCACTTGTGTTAGTGTTGAAAAACCACTTTTCGCACTTGTGGTAGTGTTGAACAACCACTTTTCGCACTTGTGTTAGTGTTGAAAAACCACTTTTCGCACTTGTGTTAGTGTTGAAAAACCACTTTTCGCACTTGTGTTGGTGCAGGAAACCACTTTTGCACTTGTATTAGTGTGGAAAAAACACTTTTTGCACTTGTGATAGTGTTGAAAAACCACTTTTCGCACTTGTGTTAGTGTTGAAAAACCACTTTTCGCACTTGTGTTGGTGCAGGAAACCACTTTTGCACTTGTATTAGTGTGGAAAAAACACTTTTTGCACTTGTGATAGTGTTGATAAACCACTTTTCGCACTTGTGTTAGTGTTGAAAAACCACTTTTCGCACTTGTGTTGGTGCAGGAAACCACTTTTGCACTTGTATTAGTGTGGAAAAAACACTTTTTGCACTTGTGTTAGTGTTGAAAAACCACTTTTTGCACTTGTGTTAGTGTTGAAAAACCACTTTTCGCACTTGTGTTGGTGCAGGAAACCACATTTGCACTTGTATTAGTGTGGCAAAAACACTTTTCGCACTTGTGTTAGTGTTGAAAACCACTTTTCGCACTTGTGTTAGTGTTGAAAAACCACTTTTCGCACTTGTGTTGGTGCAGGAAACCACTTTTGCACTTGTATTAGTGTGGAAAAAACACTTTTCGCACTTGTGTTAGTGTTGAAAAACCACTTTTCGCACTCGTGTTGGTGCAGGAAACCACTTTTGCACTTGTGTTAGTGTTGAAAAACCACTTTTCGCACTTGTGTTAGTGTTGAAAAACCACTTTTCGCACTTGTGTTAGTGTTGAAAACCACTTTTCGCACTTGTGTTGGTGCAGGAAACCACTTTTGCACTTGTATTAGTGTGGAAAAACCACTTTTCGCACTTGTGTTATTGTTGAAAAACCACTTTTCGCAGTTGTGTTAGTGTTGAAAAACCACTTTTCGCACATGTGTTGGTACAGAAAACCACTTTTGCACTTGTATTAGTGTGGAAAAACCACTTTTCGCACTTGTGTTAGTGTTGAAAAACCACTTTTCGCACTTGTGTTAGTGTTGAAAAACCACTTTTCGCACTTGTGTTGGTGCAGGAAACCACTTTTGCACTTGTATTAGTGTGGAAAAACCACTTTTCGCACTTGTGTTAGTGTTGAAAAACCACTTTTTGCACTTGTGTTTGTGTTGAAAAACCACTTTTCGCACTTGTGTTGGTGCAGCAAACCACTCTTGCACTTGTATTAGTGTGGTAAAAACACTTTTTGCACTTGTGTTAGTGTTGAAAAACCACTTTTCGCACTTGTGTTGGTGCAGGAAACCACTTTTGCACTTGTATTAGTGTGGAAAAACCACTTTTCGCACTTGTGTTAGTGTTGAAAAACCACTTTTCACACTTGTGTTGGTGCAGGAAACCACTTTTGCACTTGTATTAGTGTGGAAAAAACACTTTTTGCACTTGTGATAGTGTTGAAAAACCACTTTTCGCACTTGTGTTAGTGTTGAAAAACCACTTTTCGCACTTGTGTTGGTGCAGGCAACCACTTTTGCACTTGTATTCGTGTGGAAAACACACTTTTCGCACTTGTGTTAGTGTTGAAAAACCACTTTTGCACTTGTGTTAGTGTTGAAAAACCACTTTTCGCACTTGTTTTGGTGCAGGAAACCACTTTTGCACTTGTATTAGTGTGGAAAAAACACTTTTTGCACTAGTGATAGTGTTCATAAACCACTTTTCGCACTTGTGTTAGTGTTGAAAAACCACTTTTCGCACTTGTGTTGGTGCAGGAAACCACTTTTGCACTTGTAATAGTGTGGAAAAACCACTTTTCGCACTTGTGTTAGTGTTGAAAAACCACTTTTCGCACTTGTGTTAGTGTTGAAAAACCACTTTTCGCACTTGTGTTGGTGCAGGAAACCACTTTTCCACTTGTATTAGTGTGGAAAAAACACTTTTTGCACTTGTGATAATGTTGAAAAACCACTTTTCGCACTTGTGTTAGTGTTGAAAAACCACTTTTCGCACGTGTTGGTGCAGGAAACCACTTTTGTACTTGTATTAGTGTGGAAAAACCACTTTTCGCACTTGTGTTAGTATTGAAAAACCACTTTTCGCACTTGTGTTAGTGTTGAAAAACCACTTTTCGCACTTGTGTTGGTGCAGGAAACCACTTTTGCACTTGTATTAGTGTGGAAAAAACACTTTTTGCACTTGTGATAGTGTTGAAAAACCACTTTTTGCACTTGTGATAGTGTTGAAAAACCACTTTTCGCACTTGTGGTAGTGTTGAAAAACCACTTTTCGCACTTGTGTTAGTGTTGAAAAACCACTTTTCGCACTTGTGTTAGTGTTGAAAAACCACTTTTCGCACTTGTGTTGGTGCAGGAAACCACTTTTGCACTTGTATTAGTGTGGAAAAAACACTTTTTGCACTTGTGTTAGTGTTGAAAAACCACTTTTCGCACTTGTGTTAGTGTTGAAAAACCACTTTTTGCACTTGTGTTGGTGTTGAAAAACCACTTTTCGCACTTGTGTTGGTGCAGGAAACCACTTTTGCACTTGTATTAGTGTGGAAAAAACACTTTTCGCACCTGTGTTAGTGTTGAAAAACCACTTTTCGCACTTGTGTTAGTGTTGAAAAACCACTTTTCGCACTTGTGTTGGTGCAGGAAACCACTTTTGCACTTGTTTTAGTGTGGAAAAAACACTTTTTGCACTTGTGATAGTGTTGAAAAACCACTTTTGCACTTGTATTAGCGTGGAAAAACCACTTTTCGCACTTGTGTTTGTGTTGAAAAACCACTGTTCGCACTTGTGATAGTGTTGAAAAACCACTTTTTG
The DNA here is from genome assembly GCF_964187855.1 of Myxine glutinosa. Taxonomy (NCBI): domain Eukaryota; kingdom Metazoa; phylum Chordata; class Myxini; order Myxiniformes; family Myxinidae; genus Myxine; species Myxine glutinosa. Next base: position 195,523 of record NW_027616657.1, on the reverse strand, counting down.
CACTTGTGTTGGTGCAGGAAACCACTTTTGATCTTGTATTAGTGTGGAAAAAACACTTTTTGCACTTGTGTTCGTGTTGAAAAACCACTTTTCGCACTTGTGTTAGTGTTGAAAAACCACTTTTCGCACTTGTGTTGGTGCAGGAAACCACTTTTGCACTTGTTTTAGTGTGGAAAAACCACTTTTCGCACTTGTGTTAGTGTTGAAAAACCACTTTTCACACTTGTGTTAGTGTTGAAAAACCACTTTTCGCACTTGTGTTAGTGTTGAAAACCACTTTTCGCACTTGTGTTGGTGCAGGAAACCACTTTTGCACTTGTATTAGTGTGGAAAAACAACTTTTCGCACTTGTGTTATTGTTGAAAAACCACTTTTCGCACTTGTGTTAGTGCAGCAAACCACTCTTGCACTTGTATTAGTGTGGTAAAAACACTTTTTGCACTTGTGTTAGTGTTGAAAAACCACTTTTCGCACTCGTGTTGGTGCAGGATACCACTTTTGCACTTGTATTAGTGTGGAAAAACCACTTTTCGCACTTGTGTTAGTGTTGAAAAACCACTTTTCACACTTGTGTTAGTGTTGAAAAACCACTTTTCGCACTTGTGTTAGTGTTGAAAACCACTTTTCGCACTTGTGTTGGTGCAGGAAACCACTTTTGCACTTGTATTAGTGTGGAAAAACCACTATTCGCACTTGTTATTGTTGAAAAACCACTTTTCGCATTTGTGTTAGTGTTGAAAAACCACTTTTCGCACATGTGTTGGTACAGAAAACCACTTTTGCACTTGTATTAGTGTGGAAAAACCACTTTTCGCACTTGTGTTAGTGTTGAAAAACCACTTTTCGCACTTGTGTTAGTGTTGAAAAACCACTTTTCGCACTTGTGTTGGTGCAGGAAACCACTTTTGCACTTGTATTAGTGTGGAAAACCACTTTTCGCCCTTGTGTTAGTGTTGAAAAACCACTTTTTGCACTTGTGTTTGTGTTGAAAAACCACTTTTCGCACTTGTGTTAGTGCAGCAAACCACTCTTGCACTTGTATTAGTGTGGTAAAAACACTTTTTGCACTTGTGTTAGTGTTGAAAAACCACTTTTCGCACTTGTGTTGGTGCAGGAAACCACTTTTGCACTTGTATTAGTGTGGAAAAACCACTTTTCGCACTTGTGTTAGTGTTGAAAAACCACTTTTCGCACTTGTGTTGGTGCAGGAAACCACTTTTGCACTTGTATTAGTGTGGAAAAAACACTTTTTGCACTTGTGATAGTGTTGAAAAACCACTTTTCGCACTTGTGTTAGTGTTGAAAAACCACTTTTCGCACTTGTGTTGGTGCAGGAAACCACTTTTGCACTTGTATTAGTGTGGAAAAACCACTTTTCGCACTTGTGTTAGTGTTGAAAAACCACTTTTTGCACTTGTGTTAGTGTTGAAAAACCACTTTTCGCACTTGTGTTGGTGCAGGAAACCACTTTTGCACTTGTATTAGTGTGGAAAAAACACTTTTTGCACTTGTGATAGTGTTGATAAACCACTTTTCGCACTTGTGTTAGTGTTGAAAAACCACTTTTCGCACTTGTGTTGGTGCAGGAAACCACTTTTGCACTTGTAATAGTGTGGAAAAAACACTTTTTGCACTTGTGATAGTGTTGAAAAACCACTTTTTGCACTTGTGTTAGTGTGGAAAAAACACTTTTTGCACTTGTGATAGTGTTGAAAAACCACTTTTCGCACTTGTGTTGGTGCAGGAAACCACTTTTGCACTTGTATTAGTGTGGAAAAACCACTTTTCGCACTTGTGATAATGTTGAAAAACCACTTTTCGCACTTGTGTTAGTGTTGAAAAACCACTTTTCGCACGTGTTGGTGCAGGAAACCACTTTTGTACTTGTATTAGTGTGGAAAAACCACTTTTCGCACTTGTGTTAGTGTTGAAAAACCACTTTTCGCACTTGTGTTAGTGTTGAAAAACCACTTTTCGCACTTGTGTTGGTGCAGGAAACCACTTTTGCACTTGTATTAGTGTGGAAAAAACACTTTTTGCACTTGTGATAGTGTTGAAAAACCACTTTTTGCACTTGTGATAGTGTTGAAAAACCACTTTTCGCACTTGTGGTAGTGTTGAAAAACCACTTTTCGCACTTGTGTTAGTGTTGAAAAACCACTTTTCGCACTTGTGTTAGTGTTGAAAAACCACTTTTCGCACTTGTGTTGGTGCAGGAAACCACTTTTGCACTTGTATTAGTGTGGAAAAAACACTTTTTGCACTTGTGTTAGTGTTGAAAAACCACTTTTCGCACTTGTGTTAGTGTTGAAAAACCACTTTTTGCACTTGTGTTGGTGTTGAAAAACCACTTTTCGCACTTGTGTTGGTGCAGGAAACCACTTTTGCACTTGTATTAGTGTGGAAAAAACACTTTTCGCACCTGTGTTAGTGTTGAAAAACCACTTTTCGCACTTGTGTTAGTGTTGAAAAACCACTTTTCGCACTTGTGTTGGTGCAGGAAACCACTTTTGCACTTGTTTTAGTGTGGAAAAAACACTTTTTGCACTTGTGATAGTGTTGAAAAACCACTTTTGCACTTGTATTAGCGTGGAAAAACCACTTTTCGCACTTGTGTTTGTGTTGAAAAACCACTGTTCGCACTTGTGATAGTGTTGAAAAACCACTTTTTGCACTTGTGTTGGTGCAGGAAACCACTTTTGATCTTGTATTAGTGTGGAAAAAACACTTTTTGCACTTGTGTTAGTGTTGAAAAACCACTTTTCGCACTTGTGTTAGTGTTGAAAAACCACTTTTCGCACTTGTGTTGGTGCAGGAAACCACTTTTGCACTTGTTTTAGTGTGGAAAAACCACTTTTCGCACTTGTGTTAGTGTTGAAAAACCACTTTTCACACTTGTGTTAGTGTTGAAAAACCACTTTTCGCACTTGTGTTAGTGTTGAAAACCACTTTTCGCACTTGTGTTGGTGCAGGAAACCACTTTTGCACTTGTATTAGTGTGGAAAAACAACTTTTCGCACTTGTGTTATTGTTGAAAAACCACTTTTCGCACTTGTGTTAGTGCAGCAAACCACTCTTGCACTTGTATTAGTGTGGTAAAAACACTTTTTGCACTTGTGTTAGTGTTGAAAAACCACTTTTCGCACTCGTGTTGGTGCAGGATACCACTTTTGCACTTGTATTAGTGTGGAAAAACCACTTTTCGCACTTGTGTTAGTGTTGAAAAACCACTTTTCACACTTGTGTTAGTGTTGAAAAACCACTTTTCGCACTTGTGTTAGTGTTGAAAACCACTTTTCGCACTTGTGTTGGTGCAGGAAACCACTTTTGCACTTGTATTAGTGTGGAAAAACCACTATTCGCACTTGTTATTGTTGAAAAACCACTTTTCGCATTTGTGTTAGTGTTGAAAAACCACTTTTCGCACATGTGTTGGTACAGAAAACCACTTTTGCACTTGTATTAGTGTGGAAAAACCACTTTTCGCACTTGTGTTAGTGTTGAAAAACCACTTTTCGCACTTGTGTTAGTGTTGAAAAACCACTTTTCGCACTTGTGTTGGTGCAGGAAACCACTTTTGCACTTGTATTAGTGTGGAAAACCACTTTTCGCCCTTGTGTTAGTGTTGAAAAACCACTTTTTGCACTTGTGTTTGTGTTGAAAAACCACTTTTCGCACTTGTGTTAGTGCAGCAAACCACTCTTGCACTTGTATTAGTGTGGTAAAAACACTTTTTGCACTTGTGTTAGTGTTGAAAAACCACTTTTCGCACTTGTGTTGGTGCAGGAAACCACTTTTGCACTTGTATTAGTGTGGAAAAACCACTTTTCGCACTTGTGTTAGTGTTGAAAAACCACTTTTCGCACTTGTGTTGGTGCAGGAAACCACTTTTGCACTTGTATTAGTGTGGAAAAAACACTTTTTGCACTTGTGATAGTGTTGAAAAACCACTTTTCGCACTTGTGTTAGTGTTGAAAAACCACTTTTCGCACTTGTGTTGGTGCAGGAAACCACTTTTGCACTTGTATTAGTGTGGAAAAACCACTTTTCGCACTTGTGTTAGTGTTGAAAAACCACTTTTTGCACTTGTGTTAGTGTTGAAAAACCACTTTTCGCACTTGTGTTGGTGCAGGAAACCACTTTTGCACTTGTATTAGTGTGGAAAAAACACTTTTTGCACTTGTGATAGTGTTGATAAACCACTTTTCGCACTTGTGTTAGTGTTGAAAAACCACTTTTCGCACTTGTGTTGGTGCAGGAAACCACTTTTGCACTTGTAATAGTGTGGAAAAAACACTTTTTGCACTTGTGATAGTGTTGAAAAACCACTTTTTGCACTTGTGTTAGTGTGGAAAAAACACTTTTTGCACTTGTGATAGTGTTGAAAAACCACTTTTCGCACTTGTGTTGGTGCAGGAAACCACTTTTGCACTTGTATTAGTGTGGAAAAACCACTTTTCGCACTTGTGATAGTGTTGAAAAACCACTTTTCGCACTTGTGTTAGTGTTGAAAAACCACTTTTCGCACTTGTGTTGGTGCAGGAAACCACTTTTGCACTTGTATTAGTGTGGAAAAAACACTTTTTGCACCTGTGATAGTGTTGAAAAACCACTTTTCGCACTTGTGTTAGTGTTGAAAAACCACTTTTCGCACTTGTGTTGGTGCAGGAAACCACTTTTGCACTTGTATTAGTGTGGAAAAACCACTTTTCGCACTTGTGTTAGTGTTGAAAAACCACTTTTCGCACTTGTGTTAGTGTTGAAAAACCACTTTTCGCACTTGTGTTGGTGCAGGAAACCACTTTTGCACTTGTATTAGTGTGGAAAAAACACTTTTTGCACTTGTGATAGTGTTGAAAAACCACTTTTCGCACTTGTGTTAGTGTTGAAAAACCACTTTTCGCACATGTGTTGGTGCAGGAAACCACTTTTGCACTTGTATTAGTGTGGAAAAACCACTTTTCGCACTTGTGTTAGTGTTGAAAAACCACTTTTTGCACTTGTGTTAGTGTTGAAAAACCACTTTTCGCACTTATGTTAGTGTTGAAAAACCACTTTTTGCACTTGTGTTGGTGTTGAAAAACCACTTTTTGCACTTGTGTTGGTGCAGGAAACCACTTTTGCACTTGTATTAGTGTGGAAAAAACACTTTTCGCACTTGTGATAGTGTTGAAAAACCACTTTTCGCACTTGTGTTAGTGTTGAAAAACCACTTTTCGCACTTGTGTTAGTGTTGAAAAACCACTTTTCGCACTTGTGTTGGTGCATGAAACCAATTTTGCATTTGTATTAGTATGGAAAAAACACTTTTCGCAACTGTGTTAGTGTTGAAAAACCACTTTTCGCACCTGTGTTAGTGTTGAAAAACCACTTTTCGCACTTGTGTTGGTGCAGGAAACCACTTTTGCACTTGTATTAGTGTGGAAAAACCAATTTTCGCACTTGTGTTAGTGTTGAAAAACCACTTTTCGCACTTGTGTTAGTGTTGAAAAACCACTTTTTGCACTTGTGTTGGTGCAGGAAACCACTTTTGCACTTGTTTTAGTGTGGAAAAAACACTTTTTGCACTTGTGATAGTGTTGAAAAACCACTTTTCGCACTTGTGTTAGTGTTGAAAAACCACTTTTCGCACTTGTGTTGGTGCAGGAAACCACTTTTGCACTTGTATTAGTGTGGAAAAACCACTTTTCGCACTTGTGTTTGTATTGAAAAACCACTGTTCGCACTTGTGATAGTGTTGAAAAACCACTTTTTGCACTTGTGTTGGTGCAGGAAACCACTTTTGCACTTGTATTAGTGTGGAAAAAACACTTTTTGCACTTGTGATAGTGTTGAAAAACCACTTTTCGCACTTGTGTTGGTGCAGGAAACCACTTTTGCACTTGTATTAGTGTGGAAAAACCACTTTTCGCACTTGCGTTAGTGTTGAAAAACCACTTTTCGCACTTGTGTTAGTGTTGAAAAACCACTTTTCGCACTTGTGTTAGTGTTGAAAAACCACTTTTCGCACTTGTGTTGGTGCAGGAAACCACTTTTGCACTTGTATTAGTGTGGAAAATACACTTTTCGCACTTGTGTTAGTGTTGAAAAACCACTTTTCGCACTTGTGGTAGTGTTGAACAACCACTTTTCGCACTTGTGTTAGTGTTGAAAAACCACTTTTCGCACTTGTGTTAGTGTTGAAAAACCACTTTTCGCACTTGTGTTGGTGCAGGAAACCACTTTTGCACTTGTATTGGTGTGGAAAAAACACTTTTTGCACTTGTGATAGTGTTGAAAAACCACTTTTCGCACTTGTGTTAGTGTTGAAAAACCACTTTTCGCACTTGTGTTGGTGCAGGAAACCACTTTTGCACTTGTATTAGTGTGGAAAAAACACTTTTTGCACTTGTGATAGTGTTGATAAACCACTTTTCGCACTTGTGTTAGTGTTGAAAAACCACTTTTCGCACTTGTGTTGGTGCAGGAAACCACTTTTGCACTTGTATTAGTGTGGAAAAAACACTTTTTGCACTTGTGTTAGTGTTGAAAAACCACTTTTCGCACTTGTGTTAGTGTTGAAAAACCACTTTTCGCACTTGTGTTGGTGCAGGAAACCACATTTGCACTTGTATTAGTGTGGCAAAAACACTTTTCGCACTTGTGTTAGTGTTGAAAACCACTTTTCGCACTTGTGTTAGTGTTGAAAAACCACTTTTCGCACTTGTGTTGGTGCAGGAAACCACTTTTGCACTTGTATTAGTGTGGAAAAAACACTTTTCGCACTTGTGTTAGTGTTGAAAAACCACTTTTCGCACATGTGTTGGTGCAGGAAACCACTTTTGCACTTGTATTAGTGTGGAAAAACCACTTTTCGCACTTGTGTTATTGTTGAAAAACCACTTTTCGCATTTGTGTTAGTGTTGAAAAACCACTTTTCGCACTTGTGTTGGTGCAGGAAACCACTTTTGCACTTGTATTAGTGTGGAAAAAACACTTTTTGCACTTGTGATATTGTTGAAAAACCACTTTTCGCACTTGTGTTAGTGTTGAAAAACCACTTTTCGCACTCGTGTTGGTGCAGGAAACCACTTTTGCACTTGTGTTAGTGTTGAAAAACCACTTTTCGCACTTGTGTTAGTGTTGAAAAACCACTTTTCGCACTTGTGTTAGTGTTGAAAACCACTTTTCGCACTTGTGTTGGTGCAGGAAACCACTTTTGCACTTGTATTAGTGTGGAAAACCACTTTTCGCACTTGTGTTATTGTTGAAAAACCACTTTTCGCAGTTGTGTTAGTGTTGAAAAACCACTTTTCGCACATGTGTTGGTACAGAAAACCACTTTTGCACTTGTATTAGTGTGGAAAAACCACTTTTCGCACTTGTGTTAGTGTTGAAAAACCACTTTTCGCACTTGTGTTAGTGTTGAAAAACCACTTTTCGCACTTGTGTTGGTGCAGGAAACCACTTTTGCACTTGTATTAGTGTGGAAAAACCACTTTTCGCACTTGTGTTAGTGTTGAAAAACCACTTTTCGCACTTGTGTTGGTGCAGGAAACCACTTTTGCACTTGTATTAGTGTGGAAAAACCACTTTTCGCACTTGTGTTAGTGTTGAAAAACCACTTTTCGCACTTGTGTTGGTGCAGGAAACCACTTTTGCACTTGTATTAGTGTGGAAAAAACACTTTTTGCACTTGTGATAGTGTTGAAAAACCACTTTTCGCACTTGTGTTAGTGTTGAAAAACCACTTTTCGCACTTGTGTTGGTGCAGGCAACCACTTTTGCACTTGTATTAGTGTGGAAAACCCACTTTTCGCACTTGTGTTAGTGTTGAAAAACCACTTTTGCACTTGTGTTAGTGTTGAAAAACCACTTTTCGCACTTGTGTTGGTGCAGGAAACCACTTTTGCACTTGTATTAGTGTGGAAAAAACACTTTTTGCACTAGTGATAGTGTTCATAAACCACTTTTCGCACTTGTGTTAGTGTTGAAAAACCACTTTTCGCACTTGTGTTGGTGCAGGAAACCACTTTTGCACTTGTAATAGTGTGGAAAAACCACTTTTCGCACTTGTGTTAGTGTTGAAAAACCACTTTTCGCACTTGTGTTAGTGTTGAAAAACCACTTTTCGCACTTGTGTTAGTGTTGAAAAACCACTTTTCGCACTTGTGTTAGTGTTGAAAAACCACTTTTCGCACTTGTGTTGGTGCAGGAAACCACTTTTCCACTTGTATTAGTGTGGAAAAAACACTTTTTGCACTTGTGATAATGTTGAAAAACCACTTTTCGCACTTGTGTTAGTGTTGAAAAACCACTTTTCGCACGTGTTGGTGCAGGAAACCACTTTTGTACTTGTATTAGTGTGGAAAAACCACTTTTCGCACTTGTGTTAGTGTTGAAAAACCACTTTTCGCACTTGTGTTAGTGTTGAAAAACCACTTTTCGCACTTGTGTTGGTGCAGGAAACCACTTTTGCACTTGTATTAGTGTGGAAAAAACACTTTTTGCACTTGTGATAGTGTTGAAAAACCACTTTTTGCACTTGTGATAGTGTTGAAAAACCACTATTCGCATTTGTGTTAGTGTTGAAAAACCACTTTTCGCACTTGTGTTGGTGCAGGAAACCACTTTTGCACTTGTATTAGTGTGGAAAATACACTTTTCGCACTTGTGTTAGTGTTGAAAAACCACTTTTCGCACTTGTGGTAGTGTTGAAAAACCACTTTTCGCACTTGTGTTAGTGTTGAAAAACCACTTTTCGCACTTGTGTTAGTGTTGAAAAACCACTTTTCGCACTTGTGTTGGTGCAGGAAACCACTTTTGCACTTGTATTAGTGTGGAAAAAACACTTTTTGCACTTGTGTTAGTGTTGAAAAACCACTTTTCGCACTTGTGTTAGTGTTGAAAAACCACTTTTTGCACTTGTGTTGGTGTTGAAAAACCACTTTTCGCACTTGTGTTGGTGCAGGAAACCACTTTTGCACTTGTATTAGTGTGGAAAAAACACTTTTCGCACCTGTGTTAGTGTTGAAAAACCACTTTTCGCACTTGTGTTAGTGTTGAAAAACCACTTTTCGCACTTGTGTTGGTGCAGGAAACCACTTTTGCACTTGTTTTAGTGTGGAAAAAACACTTTTTGCACTTGTGATAGTGTTGAAAAACCACTTTTGCACTTGTATTAGCGTGGAAAAACCACTTTTCGCACTTGTGTTTGTGTTGAAAAACCACTGTTCGCACTTGTGATAGTGTTGAAAAACCACTTTTTGCACTTGTGTTGGTGCAGGAAACCACTTTTGATCTTGTATTAGTGTGGAAAAAACACTTTTTGCACTTGTGTTAGTGTTGAAAAACCACTTTTCGCACTTGTGTTAGTGTTGAAAAACCACTTTTCGCACTTGTGTTGGTGCAGGAAACCACTTTTGCACTTGTTTTAGTGTGGAAAAACCACTTTTCGCACTTGTGTTAGTGTTGAAAAACCACTTTTCACACTTGTGTTAGTGTTGAAAAACCACTTTTCGCACTTGTGTTAGTGTTGAAAACCACTTTTCGCACTTGTGTTGGTGCAGGAAACCACTTTTGCACTTGTATTAGTGTGGAAAAACAACTTTTCGCACTTGTGTTATTGTTGAAAAACCACTTTTTGCACTTGTGTTAGTGCAGCAAACCACTCTTGCACTTGTATTAGTGTGGTAAAAACACTTTTTGCACTTGTGTTAGTGTTGAAAAACCACTTTTCGCACTCGTGTTGGTGCAGGATACCACTTTTGCACTTGTATTAGTGTGGAAAAACCACTTTTCGCACTTGTGTTAGTGTTGAAAAACCACTTTTCACACTTGTGTTAGTGTTGAAAAACCACTTTTCGCACTTGTGTTAGTGTTGAAAACCACTTTTCGCACTTGTGTTGGTGCAGGAAACCACTTTTGCACTTGTATTAGTGTGGAAAAACCACTATTCGCACTTGTTATTGTTGAAAAACCACTTTTTGCATTTGTGTTAGTGTTGAAAAACCACTTTTCGCACATGTGTTGGTACAGAAAACCACTTTTGCACTTGTATTAGTGTGGAAAAACCACTTTTCGCATTTGTGTTAGTGTTGAAAAACCACTTTTCGCACTTGTGTTAGTGTTGAAAAACCACTTTTCGCACTTGTGTTGGTGCAGGAAACCACTTTTGCACTTGTATTAGTGTGGAAAACCACTTTTCGCCCTTGTGTTAGTGTTGAAAAACCACTTTTTGCACTTGTGTTTGTGTTGAAAAATCACTTTTCGCACTTGTGTTGGTGCAGCAAACCACTTTTGCACTTGTATTAGTGTGGTAAAAACACTTTTTGCACTTGTGTTAGTGTTGAAAAACCACTTTTCGCACTTGTGTTGGTGCAGGAAACCACTTTTGCACTTGTATTAGTGTGGAAAAACCACTTTTCGCACTTGTGTTAGTGTTGAAAAACCACTTTTCACACTTGTGTTAGTGTTGAAAAACCACTTTTCGCACTTGTGTTAGTGTTGAAAACCACTTTTCGCACTTGTGTTGGTGCAGGAAACCACTTTTGCACTTGTATTAGTGTGGAAAAACCACTATTCGCACTTGTTATTGTTGAAAAACCACTTTTTGCATTTGTGTTAGTGTTGAAAAACCACTTTTCGCACACGTGTTGGTACAGAAAACCACTTTTGCACTTGTATTAGTGTGGAAAAACCACTTTTCGCACTTGTGTTAGTGTTGAAAAACCACTTTTCGCACTTGTGTTAGTGTTGAAAAACCACTTTTCGCACTTGTGTTGGTGCAGGAAACACTTTTGCACTTGTATTAGTGTGGAAAACCACTTTTCGCCCTTGTGTAGTGTTGAAAAACCACTTTTTGCACTTGTGTTTGTGTTGAAAAATCACTTTTCGCACTTGTGTTGGTGCAGCAAACCACTCTTGCACTTGTATTAGTGTGGTAAAAACACTTTTTGCACTGTGTTAGTGTTGAAAAACCACTTTTCGCACTTGTGTTGTGCAGGAAACCACTTTTGCACTTGTATTAGTGTGGAAAACCACTTTTCGCACTTGTGTTAGTGTTGAAAAACCACTTTTCGCACTGTGTTGGTGCAGGAAACCACTTTTGCACTTGTATTAGTGTGGAAAAAACACTTTTTGCACTGTGATAGTGTTGAAAAACCACTTTTCGCACTTGTGTTAGTGTTGAAAAACCACTTTTCGCACTTGTGTTGGTGCAGGAAACCACTTTTGCACTTGTATTAGTGTGGAAAAACCACTTTTCGCACTTGTGTTAGTGTTGAAAAACCACTTTTTGCACTTGTGTTAGTGTTGAAAAACCACTTTTCGCACTTGTGTTGGTGCAGGAAACCACTTTTGCACTTGTATTAGTGTGGAAAAAACACTTTTTGCACTTGTGATAGTGTTGATAAACCACTTTTCGCACTTGTGTTAGTGTTGAAAAACCACTTTTCGCACTTGTGTTGGTGCAGGAACCACTTTTGCACTTGTAATAGTGTGGAAAAAACACTTTTGCACTTGTGATAGTGTTGAAAACCACTTTTTGCACTTGTGTTAGTGTGGAAAAAAACACTTTTTGCACTTGTGATAGTGTTGAAAAACCACTTTTCGCACTTGTGTTGGTGCAGGAACCACTTTTGCACTTGTATTAGTGTGGAAAAACACTTTTCGCACTTGTGATAGTGTTGAAAAAACCACTTTTCGCACTTGTGTTAGTGTTGAAAAACCACTTTTCGCACTTGTGTTGGTGCAGGAAACCACTTTTGCACTTGTATAGTGTGGAAAAAACACTTTTTGCACCTGTGATAGTGTTGAAAAACCACTTTTCGCACTTGTGTTAGTGTTGAAAAAACCACTTTTCGCACTTGTGTTGGTGCAGGAAACCACTTTTGCACTTGTATTAGTGTGGAAAAACCACTTTTCGCACTTGTGTTAGTGTTGAAAAACCACTTTTCGCACTTGTGTTAGTGTTGAAAAACCACTTTTCGCACTTGTGTTGGTGCAGGAAACCACTTTTGCACTTGTATTAGTGTGGAAAAAACACTTTTTGCACTTGTGATAGTGTTGAAAAACACTTTTCGCACTTGTGTTAGTGTTGAAAAACCACTTTTCGCACATGTGTTGGTGCAGGAAACCACTTTTGCACTTGTATTAGTGTGGAAAAACCACTTTCGCACTTGTGTTAGTGTTGAAAAACCACTTTTGCACTTGTGTTAGTGTGAAAACCCACTTTTCGCACTTATGTTAGTGTTGAAAAACCACTTTTTGCACTTGTGTTGGTGTTGAAAAACCACTTTTTGCACTTGTGTTGGTGCAGGAAACCACTTTTGCACTTGTATTAGTGTGGAAAAAACACTTTTCGCACTTGTGATAGTGTTGAAAAACCACTTTTCGCACTTGTGTTAGTGTTGAAAAACCACTTTTCGCACTTGTGTTAGTGTTGAAAAACCACTTTTCGCACTTGTGTTGGTGCATGAAACCAATTTTGCATTTGTATTAGTATGGAAAAAACACTTTTCGCAACTGTGTTAGTGTTGAAAAACCACTTTTCGCACCTGTGTTAGTGTTGAAAAACCACTTTTCGCACTTGTGTTGGTGCAGGAAACCACTTTTGCACTTGTATTAGTGTGGAAAAACCAATTTTCGCACTTGTGTTAGTGTTGAAAAACCACTTTTCGCACTTGTGTTAGTGTTGAAAAACCACTTTTCGCACTTGTGTTGGTGCAGGAAACCACTTTTGCACTTGTTTTAGTGTGGAAAAAACACTTTTTGCACTTGTGATAGTGTTGAAAAACCACTTTTCGCACTTGTGTTAGTGTTGAAAAACCACTTTTCGCACTTGTGTTGGTGCAGGAAACCACTTTTGCACTTGTATTAGTGTGGAAAAACCACTTTTCGCACTTGTGTTTGTGTTGAAAAACCACTGTTCGCACTTGTGATAGTCTTGAAAAACCACTTTTAGCACTTGTGTTGGTGCAGGAAACCACTTTTGCACTTGTATTAGTGTGGAAAAAACACTTTTTGCACTTGTGATAGTGTTGAAAAACCACTTTTCGCACTTGTGTTGGTGCAGGAAACCACTTTTGCACTTGTAATAGTGTGGAAAAACCACTTTTCGCACTTGTGTTAGTTTTGAAAAACCACTTTTCGCACTTGTGTTAGTGTTGAAAAATCACTTTTCGCACTTGTGTTGGTGCAGCAAACCACTTTTGCACTTGTATTAGTGTGGAAAAAACACTTTTTGCACTTGTGATAGTGTTGAAAAACCACTTTTCGCACTTGTGTTAGTGTTGAAAAACCACTTTTCGCACTTGTGTTGGTGCAGGAAACCACTTTTGCACTTGTATTAGTGTGGAAAAACCACTTTTCGCACTTGCGTTAGTGTTGAAAAACCACTTTTCGCACTTGTGTTAGTGTTGAAAAACCACTTTTCGCACTTGTGTTAGTGTTGAAAAACCACTTTTCGCACTTGTGTTGGTGCAGGAAACCACTTTTGCACTTGTATTAGTGTGGAAAATACACTTTTCGCACTTGTGTTAGTGTTGAAAAACCACTTTTCGCACTTGTGGTAGTGTTGAACAACCACTTTTCGCACTTGTGTTAGTGTTGAAAAACCACTTTTCGCACTTGTGTTAGTGTTGAAAAACCACTTTTCGCACTTGTGTTGGTGCAGGAAACCACTTTTGCACTTGTATTAGTGTGGAAAAAACACTTTTTGCACTTGTGATAGTGTTGAAAAACCACTTTTCGCACTTGTGTTAGTGTTGAAAAACCACTTTTCGCACTTGTGTTGGTGCAGGAAACCACTTTTGCACTTGTATTAGTGTGGGAAAAACACTTTTTGCACTTGTGATAGTGTTGATAAACCACTTTTCGCACTTGTGTTAGTGTTGAAAAACCACTTTTCGCACTTGTGTTGGTGCAGGAAACCACTTTTGCACTTGTATTAGTGTGGAAAAAACACTTTTTGCACTTGTGTTAGTGTTGAAAAACCACTTTTCGCACTTGTGTTAGTGTTGAAAAACCACTTTTCGCACTTGTGTTGGTGCAGGAAACCACATTTGCACTTGTATTAGTGTGGCAAAAACACTTTTCGCACTTATGTTAGTGTTGAAAACCACTTTTCGCACTTGTGTTAGTGTTGAAAAACCACTTTTCGCACTTGTGTTGGTGCAGGAAACCACTTTTGTACTTGTATTAGTGTGGAAAAAACACTTCGCACTTGTGTTAGTGTTGAAAAACCACTTTTCGCACATGTGTTGGTGCAGGAAACCACTTTTGCACTTGTATTAGTGTGGAAAAACCACTTTTCGCACTTGTGTTATTGTTGAAAAACCACTTTTCGCATTTGTGTTAGTGTTGAAAAACCACTTTTCGCACTTGTGTTGGTGCAGGAAACCACTTTTGCACTTGTATTAGTGTGGAAAAAACACTTTTTGCACTTGTGATATTGTTGAAAAACTACTTTTCGCACTTGTGTTAGTGTTGAAAAACCACTTTTCGCACTCGTGTTGGTGCAGGAAACCACTTTTGCACTTGTGTTAGTGTTGAAAAACCACTTTTCGCACTTGTGTTAGTGTTGAAAAACCACTTTTCGCACTTGTGTTAGTGTTGAAAACCACTTTTCGCACTTGTGTTGGTGCAGGAAACCACTTTTGCACTTGTATTAGTGTGGAAAAACCACTTTTCGCACTTGTGTTATTGTTGAAAAACCACTTTTCGCAGTTGTGTTAGTGTTAAAACCACTTTTCGCACATGTGTTGGTACAGAAAACCACTTTTGCACTTGTATTAGTGTGGAAAAACCACTTTTCGCACTTGTGTTAGTGTTGAAAAACCACTTTTCGCACTTGTGTTAGTGTTGAAAAACCACTTTTCGCACTTGTGTTGGTGCAGGAAACCACTTTTGCACTTGTATTAGTGTGGAAAAACCACTTTTCGCACTTGTGTTAGTGTTGAAAAACCACTTTTCGCACTTGTGTTGGTGCAGCAAACCACTCTTGCACTTGTATTAGTGTGGAAAAACCACTTTTCGCACTTCTGTTAGTGTTGAAAAACCACTTTTCGCACTTGTGTTAGTGTTGAAAAACCACTTTTCGCACTTGTGTTGGTGCAGGAAACCACTTTTGCACTTGTATTAGTGTGGAAAAAACACTTTTTGCACTTGTGATAGTGTTGAAAAACCACTTTTCGCACTTGTGTTAGTGTTGAAAAACCACTTTTCGCATGTGTTGGTGCAGGAAACCACTTTTGTACTTGTATTAGTGCGGAAAAACCACTTTTCGCACTTGTGTTAGTGTTGAAAAACCACTTTTCGCACTTGTGTTAGTGTTGAAAAACCACTTTTCGCACTTGTGTTGGTGCAGGAAACCACTTTTGCACTTGTATTAGTGTGGAAAAAACACTTTTTGCACTTGTGATAGTGTTGAAAAACCACTTTTTGCACTTGTGATAGTGTTGAAAAACCACTATTCGCATTTGTGTTAGTGTTGAAAAACCACTTTTCGCACTTGTGTTGGTGCAGGAAACCACTTTTGCACTTGTATTAGTGTGGAAAATACACTTTTCGCACTTGTGTTAGTGTTGAAAAACCACTTTTCGCACTTGTGGTAGTGTTGAAAAACCACTTTTCGCACTTGTGTTAGTGTTGAAAAACCACTTTTCGCACTTGTGTTAGTGTTGAAAAACCACTTTTCGCACTTGTGTTGGTGCAGGAAACCACTTTTGCACTTGTATTAGTGTGGAAAAAACACTTTTTGCACTTGTGTTAGTGTTGAAAAACCACTTTTCGCACTTGTGTTAGTGTTGAAAAACCACTTTTTGCACTTGTGTTGGTGTTGAAAAACCACTTTTCGCACTTGTGTTGGTGCAGGAAACCACTTTTGCACTTGTATTAGTGTGGAAAAAACACTTTTCGCACCTGTGTTAGTGTTGAAAAACCACTTTTCGCACTTGTGTTAGTGTTGAAAAACCACTTTTCGCACTTGTGTTGGTGCAGGAAACCACTTTTGCACTTGTTTTAGTGTGGAAAAAACACTTTTTGCACTTGTGATAGTGTTGAAAAACCACTTTTGCACTTGTATTAGCGTGGAAAAACCACTTTTCGCACTTGTGTTTGTGTTGAAAAACCACTGTTTGCACTTGTGATAGTGTTGAAAAACCACTTTTTGCACTTGTGTTGGTGCAGGAAACCACTTTTGATCTTGTATTAGTGTGGAAAAAACACTTTTTGCACTTGTGTTAGTGTTGAAAAACCACTTTTCGCACTTGTGTTAGTGTTGAAAACCCACTTTTCGCACTTGTGTTGGTGCAGGAAACCACTTTTGCACTTGTTTTAGTGTGGAAAAACCACTTTTCGCACTTGTGTTAGTGTTGAAAAACCACTTTTCACACTTGTGTTAGTGTTGAAAAACCACTTTTCGCACTTGTGTTAGTGTTGAAAACCACTTTTCGCACTTGTGTTGGTGCAGGAAACCACTTTTGCACTTGTATTAGTGTGGAAAAACAACTTTTCGCACTTGTGTTATTGTTGAAAAACCACTTTTCGCACTTGTGTTAGTGCAGCAAACCACTCTTGCACTTGTATTAGTGTGGTAAGAACACTTTTTGCACTTGTGTTAGTTTTGAAAAACCACTTTTCGCACTCGTGTTGGTGCAGGATACCACTTTTGCACTTGTATTAGTGTGGAAAAACCACTTTTCGCACTTGTGTTAGTGTTGAAAAACCACTTTTCACACTTGTGTTAGTGTTGAAAAACCACTTTTCGCACTTGTGTTAGTGTTGAAAACCACTTTTCGCACTTGTGTTGGTGCAGGAAACCACTTTTGCACTTGTATTAGTGTGGAAAAACCACTATTCGCACTTGTTATTGTTGAAAAACCACTTTTTGCATTTGTGTTAGTGTTGAAAAACCACTTTTCGCACATGTGTTGGTACAGAAAACCACTTTTGCACTTGTATTAGTGTGGAAAAACCACTTTTCGCACTTGTGTTAGTGTTGAAAAACCACTTTTCGCACTTGTGTTAGTGTTGAAAAACCACTTTTCGCACTTGTGTTGGTGCAGGAAACCACTTTTGCACTTGTATTAGTGTGGAAAACCACTTTTCGCCCTTGTGTTAGTGTTGAAAAACCACTTTTTGCACTTGTGTTTGTGTTGAAAAATCACTTTTCGCACTTGTGTTGGTGCAGCAAACCACTCTTGCACTTGTATTAGTGTGGTAAAAACACTTTTTGCACTTGTGTTAGTGTTGAAAAACCACTTTTCGCACTTGTGTTGGTGCAGGAAACCACTTTTGCACTTGTATTAGTGTGGAAAAACCACTTTTCGCACTTGTGTTAGTGTTGAAAAACCACTTTTCGCACTTGTGTTAGTGTTGAAAAACCACTTTTCGCACTTGTGTTGGTGCAGGAAACCACTTTTGCACTTGTATTAGTGTGGAAAAAACACTTTTTGCACTTGTGATAGTGTTGAAAAACCAATTTTTGCACTTGTGATAGTGTTGAAAAACCACTTTTCGCACTTGTGTTGGTGCAGGAAACCACTTTTGCACTTGTATTAGTGTGGAAAAACCACTTTTCGCACTTGTGTTAGTGTTGAAAAACCACTTTTTGCACTTGTGTTGGTGTTGAAAAACCACTTTTCGCACTTGTGTTAGTGTTGAAAAACCACTTTTCGCACTTGTGTTAGTGTTGAAAAACCACTTTTCGCACTTGTGTTGGTGCAGGAAACCACTTTTGCACTTGTATTAGTGTGGAAAAACCACTTTTCGCACTTGTGTTAGTGTTGAAAAACCACTTTTTGCACTTATGTTGTTGTTGAAAAACCACTTTTCGCACTTGTGTTGGTGCAGGAAACCACTTTTGCACTTGTATTAGTGTGGAAAAAACACTTTTTGCACTTGTGATAGTGTTGAAAAACCACTTTTTGCACTTGTGTTAGTGTTGAAAAACCACTTTTCGCACTTGTGTTGGTGCAGGAAACCACTTTTGCACTTGTAATAGTGTGGAAAAAACACTTTTTGCCCTTGTGATAGTGTTGAAAAACTACTTTTCGCACTTGTGTTAGTGTTGAAAAACCACTTTTCGCACTTGTGTTGGTGCAGGTAACCACTTTTGCACTTGTATTATTGTGGAAAAACCACTTTTCGCACTTGTGATATTGTTGAAAAACCACTTTTCGCACTTGTGTTGGTGCAGGAAACCACTTTTGCACTTGTATTAGTGTGGAAAAAACACTTTTTGCACTTGTGATAGTGTTGAAAAACCACTTTTCGCACTTGTGTTGGTGCAGGAAACCACTTTTGCACTTGTAATAGTGTGGAAAAACCACTTTTTGCACTTGTGTTAGTTTTGAAAAACCACTTTTCGCACTTGTGTTAGTGTTGAAAAACCACTTTTCGCACTTGTGTGGGTGCAGGAAACCACTTTTGCACTTGTATTAGTGTGGAAAAAACACTTTTTGCACTTGTGATAGTGTTGAAAAACCACTTTTCGCACTTGTGTGGGTGCAGGAAACCACTTTTGCACTTGTATTAGTGTGGAAAAAACACTTTTTGCACTTGTGATAGTGTTGAAAAACCACTTTTTGCACTTGTGTTAGTGTTGAAAAACCACTTTTCGCACTTGTGTTGGTGCAGGAAACCACTTTTGCACTTGTAATAGTGTGGAAAAAACACTTTTTGCCCTTGTGATAGTGTTGAAAAACTACTTTTCGCACTTGTGTTAGTGTTGAAAAACCACTTTTCGCACTTGTGTTGGTGCAGGTAACCACTTTTGCACTTGTATTATTGTGGAAAAACCACTTTTCGCACTTGTGATAGTGTTGAAAAACCACTTTTCGCACTTGTGTTGGTGCAGGAAACCACTTTTGCACTTGTATAAGTGTGGAAAAAACACTTTTTGCACCTGTGATAGTGTTGAAAAACCACTTTTCGCACTTGTGTTAGTGTTGAAAAACCACTTTTTGCACTTGTGTTGGTGCAGGAAACCACGTTTGCACTTGTATTAGTGTGGAAAAACCACTTTTCGCACTTGTGTTAGTGTTGAAAAACCACTTTTTGCACTTGTGTTAGTGTTGAAAAACCACTTTTCGCACTTGTGTTGGTGCAGGAAACCACTTTTGCACTTGTATTAGTGTGGAAAAAACACTTTTTGCACTTGTGATAGTGTTGAAAAACCACTTTTCGCATTTGTGTTAGTGTTGAAAAACCACTTTTCGCACATGTGTTGGTGCAGGAAACCACTTTTGCACTTGTATTAGTGTGGAAAAACCACTTTTCGCACTTGTGTTAGTGTGGAAAAACCACTTTTCGCACTTGTGTTAGTGTTGAAAAACCACTTTTCGCACTTGTGTTAGTGTTGAAAAACCACTTTTTGCACTTGTGTTAGTGTTGAAAAACCACTTTTCGCACTTGTGTTGGTGCAGGAAACCACTTTTGCACTTGTAATAGTGTGGAAAAAACACTTTTTGCCCTTGTGATAGTGTTGAAAAACTACTTTTCGCACTTGTGTTAGTGTTGAAAAACCACTTTTCGCACTTGTGTTGGTGCAGGTAACCACTTTTGCACTTGTATTATTGTGGAAAAACCACTTTTCGCACTTGTGATAGTGTTGAAAAACCACTTTTCGCACTTGTGTTGGTGCAGGAAACCACTTTTGCACTTGTATAAGTGTGGAAAAAACACTTTTTGCACCTGTGATAGTGTTGAAAAACCACTTTTCGCACTTGTGTTAGTGTTGAAAAACCACTTTTTGCACTTGTGTTGGTGCAGGAAACCACGTTTGCACTTGTATTAGTGTGGAAAAACCACTTTTCGCACTTGTGTTAGTGTTGAAAAACCACTTTTTGCACTTGTGTTAGTGTTGAAAAACCACTTTTCGCACTTGTGTTGGTGCAGGAAACCACTTTTGCACTTGTATTAGTGTGGAAAAAACACTTTTTGCACTTGTGATAGTGTTGAAAAACCACTTTTCGCACTTGTGTTGGTGCAGGAAACCACTTTTGCACTTGTAATAGTGTGGAAAAACCACTTTTTGCACTTGTGTTAGTTTTGAAAAACCACTTTTCGCACTTGTGTTAGTGTTGAAAAACCACTTTTCGCACTTGTGTGGATGCAGGAAACCACTTTTGCACTTGTATTAGTGTGGAAAAAACACTTTTTGCACTTGTGATAGTGTTGAAAAACCACTTTTCGCACTTGTGTTAGTGTTGAAAAACCACTTTTCGCACTTGTGTTGGTGCAGGAAACCACTTTTGCACTTGTATTAGTGTGGAAAAAACACTTTTTGCACTTGTGATAGTGTTGATAAACCACTTGTCGCACTTGTGTTAGTGTTGAAAAACCACTTTTCGCACTTGTGTTGGTGTTGAAAAACCACTTTTCGCCCTTGCGTTAGTGTTGAAAAACCACTTTTCGCACTTGTGTTAGTGTTGAAAAACCACTTTTCGCACTTGTGTTGGTGCAGGAAACCACTTTTGCACTTGTATTAGTGTGGAAAAACCACTTTTCGCACTTGTGTTAGTGTTGAAAAACCACTTTTCGCACTTGTGTTAGTGTTGAAAAACCACTTTTCGCACTTGTGTTGGTGCAGGAAACCACTTTTGCACTTGTATTAGTGTGGAAAAAACACTTTTTACACTTGTGATAGTGTTGAAAAACCAATTTTTGCACTTGTGATAGTGTTGAAAAACCACTTTTCGCACTTGTGTTGGTGCAGGAAACCACTTTTGCACTTGTATTAGTGTGGAAAAACCACTTTTCGCACTTGTGTTAGTGTTGAAAAACCACTTTTTGCACTTGTGTTGGTGTTGAAAAACCACTTTTCGCACTTGTGTTAGTGTTGAAAAACCACTTTTCGCACTTGTGTTAGTGTTGAAAAACCACTTTTCGCACTTGTGTTGGTGCAGGAAACCACTTTTGCACTTGTATTAGTGTGGAAAAACCACTTTTCGCACTTGTGTTAGTGTTGAAAAACCACTTTTTGCACTTATGTTGTTGTTGAAAAACCACTTTTCGCACTTGTGTTGGTGCAGGAAACCACTTTTGCACTTGTATTAGTGTGGAAAAAACACTTTTTGCACTTGTGATAGTGTTGAAAAACCACTTTTTGCACTTGTGTTAGTGTTGAAAAACCACTTTTCGCACTTGTGTTGGTGCAGGAAACCACTTTTCGCACTTGTGTTAGTGTTGAAAAACCACTTTTCGCACTTGTGTTGGTGCAGGAAACCACTTTTGCACTTGTATTAGTGTGGAAAAACCACTTTTCGCACTTGTGTTAGTGTTGAAAAACCACTTTTCGCACTTGTGTTAGTGTTGAAAAACCACTTTTCGCACTTGTGTTGGTGCAGGAAACCACTTTTGCACTTGTATTAGTGTGGAAAAAACACTTTTTGCACTTGTGATAGTGTTGAAAAACCAATTTTTGCACTTGTGATAGTGTTGAAAAACCACTTTTCGCACTTGTGTTGGTGCAGGAAACCACTTTTGCACTTGTATTAGTGTGGAAAAACCACTTTTCGCACTTGTGTTAGTGTTGAAAAACCACTTTTTGCACTTGTGTTGGTGTTGAAAAACCACTTTTCGCACTTGTGTTAGTGTTGAAAAACCACTTTTCGCACTTGTGTTAGTGTTGAAAAACCACTTTTCGCACTTGTGTTGGTGCAGGAAACCACTTTTGCACTTGTATTAGTGTGGAAAAACCACTTTTCGCACTTGTGTTAGTGTTGAAAAACCACTTTTTGCACTTATGTTGTTGTTGAAAAACCACTTTTCGCACTTGTGTTGGTGCAGGAAACCACTTTTGCACTTGTATTAGTGTGGAAAAAACACTTTTTGCACTTGTGATAGTGTTGAAAAACCACTTTTTGCACTTGTGTTAGTGTTGAAAAACCACTTTTCGCACTTGTGTTGGTGCAGGAAACCACTTTTGCACTTGTAATAGTGTGGAAAAAACACTTTTTGCCCTTGTGATAGTGTTGAAAAACTACTTTTCGCACTTGTGTTAGTGTTGAAAAACCACTTTTCGCACTTGTGTTGGTGCAGGTAACCACTTTTGCACTTGTATTATTGTGGAAAAACCACTTTTCGCACTTGTGATAGTGTTGAAAAACCACTTTTCGCACTTGTGTTGGTGCAGGAAACCACTTTTGCACTTGTATAAGTGTGGAAAAAACACTTTTTGCACCTGTGATAGTGTTGAAAAACCACTTTTCGCACTTGTGTTAGTGTTGAAAAACCACTTTTTGCACTTGTGTTGGTGCAGGAAACCACGTTTGCACTTGTATTAGTGTGGAAAAACCACTTTTCGCACTTGTGTTAGTGTTGAAAAACCACTTTTTGCACTTGTGTTAGTGTTGAAAAACCACTTTTCGCACTTGTGTTGGTGCAGGAAACCACTTTTGCACTTGTATTAGTGTGGAAAAAACACTTTTTGCACTTGTGATAGTGTTGAAAAACCACTTTTCGCACTTGTGTTGGTGCAGGAAACCACTTTTGCACTTGTAATAGTGTGGAAAAACCACTTTTTGCACTTGTGTTAGTTTTGAAAAACCACTTTTCGCACTTGTGTTAGTGTTGAAAAACCACTTTTCGCACTTGTGTGGGTGCAGGAAACCACTTTTGCACTTGTATTAGTGTGGAAAAAACACTTTTTGCACTTGTGATAGTGTTGAAAAACCACTTTTCGCACTTGTGTTAGTGTTGAAAAACCACTTTTCGCACTTGTGTTGGTGCAGGAAACCACTTTTGCACTTGTATTAGTGTGGAAAAAACACTTTTTGCACTTGTGATAGTGTTGATAAACCACTTGTCGCACTTGTGTTAGTGTTGAAAAACCACTTTTCGCACTTGTGTTGGTGTTGAAAAACCACTTTTCGCCCTTGCGTTAGTGTTGAAAAACCACTTTTCGCACTTGTGTTAGTGTTGAAAAACCACTTTTCGCACTTGTGTTGGTGCAGGAAACCACTTTTGCACTTGTATTAGTGTGGAAAAACCACTTTTCGCACTTGTGTTAGTGTTGAAAAACCACTTTTCGCACTTGTGTTAGTGTTGAAAAACCACTTTTCGCACTTGTGTTGGTGCAGGAAACCACTTTTGCACTTGTATTAGTGTGGAAAAAACACTTTTTGCACTTGTGATAGTGTTGAAAAACCAATTTTTGCACTTGTGATAGTGTTGAAAAACCACTTTTCGCACTTGTGTTGGTGCAGGAAACCACTTTTGCACTTGTATTAGTGTGGAAAAACCACTTTTCGCACTTGTGTTAGTGTTGAAAAACCACTTTTTGCACTTGTGTTGGTGTTGAAAAACCACTTTTCGCACTTGTGTTAGTGTTGAAAAACCACTTTTCGCACTTGTGTTAGTGTTGAAAAACCACTTTTCGCACTTGTGTTGGTGCAGGAAACCACTTTTGCACTTGTATTAGTGTGGAAAAAACACTTTTTGCACTTGTGATAGTGTTGAAAAACCACTTTTCGCACTTGTGATAGTGTTGAAAAACCACTTTTCGCACTTGTGTTGGTGCAGGAAACCACTTTTGCACTTGTATAAGTGTGGAAAAAACACTTTTTGCACCTGTGATAGTGTTGAAAAACCACTTTTCGCACTTGTGTTAGTGTTGAAAAACCACTTTTTGCACTTGTGTTGGTGCAGGAAACCACGTTTGCACTTGTATTAGTGTGGAAAAACCACTTTTCGCACTTGTGTTAGTGTTGAAAAACCACTTTTTGCACTTGTGTTAGTGTTGAAAAACCACTTTTCGCACTTGTGTTGGTGCAGGAAACCACTTTTGCACTTGTATTAGTGTGGAAAAAACACTTTTTGCACTTGTGATAGTGTTGAAAAACCACTTTTCGCACTTGTGTTGGTGCAGGAAACCACTTTTGCACTTGTAATAGTGTGGAAAACCCACTTTTTGCACTTGTGTTAGTTTTGAAAAACCACTTTTCGCACTTGTGTTAGTGTTGAAAAACCACTTTTCGCACTTGTGTGGGTGCAGGAAACCACTTTTGCACTTGTATTAGTGTGGAAAAAACACTTTTTGCACTTGTGATAGTGTTGAAAAACCACTTTTCGCACTTGTGTTAGTGTTGAAAAACCACTTTTCGCACTTGTGTTGGTGCAGGAAACCACTTTTGCACTTGTATTAGTGTGGAAAAAACACTTTTTGCACTTGTGATAGTGTTGATAAACCACTTGTCGCACTTGTGTTAGTGTTGAAAAACCACTTTTCGCACTTGTGTTGGTGTTGAAAAACCACTTTTCGCCCTTGCGTTAGTGTTGAAAAACCACTTTTCGCACTTGTGTTGGTGCAGGAAACCACTTTTGCACTTGTATTAGTGTGGAAAAAACACTTTTTGCACTTGTGATAGTGTTGATAAACCACTTGTCGCACTTGTGTTAGTGTTGAAAAACCACTTTTCGCACTTGTGTTAGTGTTGAAAAACCACTTTTCGCACTTGTGTTGGTGCAGGTAACCACTTTTGCACTTGTATTATTGTGGAAAAACCACTTTTCGCACTTGTGATAGTGTTGAAAAACCACTTTTCGCACTTGTGTTGGTGCAGGAAACCACTTTTGCACTTGTATTAGTGTGGAAAAACCACTTTTCGCACTTGTGTTAGTGTTGAAAAACCACTTTTTGCACTTATGTTGTTGTTGAAAAACCACTTTTCGCACTTGTGTTGGTGCAGGAAACCACTTTTGCACTTGTATTAGTGTGGAAAAAACACTTTTTGCACTTGTGATAGTGTTGAAAAACCACTTTTTGCACTTGTGTTAGTGTTGAAAAACCACTTTTCGCACTTGTGTTGGTGCAGGAAACCACTTTTCGCACTTGTGTTAGTGTTGAAAAACCACTTTTCGCACTTGTGTTGGTGCAGGAAACCACTTTTGCACTTGTATTAGTGTGGAAAAACCACTTTTCGCACTTGTGTTAGTGTTGAAAAACCACTTTTCGCACTTGTGTTAGTGTTGAAAAACCACTTTTCGCACTTGTGTTGGTGCAGGAAACCACTTTTGCACTTGTATTAGTGTGGAAAAAACACTTTTTGCACTTGTGATAGTGTTGAAAAACCAATTTTTGCACTTGTGATAGTGTTGAAAAACCACTTTTCGCACTTGTGTTGGTGCAGGAAACCACTTTTGCACTTGTATTAGTGTGGAAAAACCACTTTTCGCACTTGTGTTAGTGTTGAAAAACCACTTTTTGCACTTGTGTTGGTGTTGAAAAACCACTTTTCGCACTTGTGTTAGTGTTGAAAAACCACTTTTCGCACTTGTGTTAGTGTTGAAAAACCACTTTTCGCACTTGTGTTGGTGCAGGAAACCACTTTTGCACTTGTATTAGTGTGGAAAAACCACTTTTCGCACTTGTGTTAGTGTTGAAAAACCACTTTTTGCACTTATGTTGTTGTTGAAAAACCACTTTTCGCACTTGTGTTGGTGCAGGAAACCACTTTTGCACTTTTATTAGTGTGGAAAAAACACTTTTTGCACTTGTGATAGTGTTGAAAAACCACTTTTTGCACTTGTGTTAGTGTTGAAAAACCACTTTTCGCACTTGTGTTGGTGCAGGAAACCACTTTTGCACTTGTAATAGTGTGGAAAAAACACTTTTTGCCCTTGTGATAGTGTTGAAAAACTACTTTTCGCACTTGTGTTAGTGTTGAAAAACCACTTTTCGCACTTGTGTTGGTGCAGGTAACCACTTTTGCACTTGTATTATTGTGGAAAAACCACTTTTCGCACTTGTGATAGTGTTGAAAAACCACTTTTCGCACTTGTGTTGGTGCAGGAAACCACTTTTGCACTTGTATAAGTGTGGAAAAAACACTTTTTGCACCTGTGATAGTGTTGAAAAACCACTTTTCGCACTTGTGTTAGTGTTGAAAAACCACTTTTTGCACTTGTGTTGGTGCAGGAAACCACGTTTGCACTTGTATTAGTGTGGAAAAACCACTTTTCGCACTTGTGTTAGTGTTGAAAAACCACTTTTTGCACTTGTGTTAGTGTTGAAAAACCACTTTTCGCACTTGTGTTGGTGCAGGAAACCACTTTTGCACTTGTATTAGTGTGGAAAAAACACTTTTTGCACTTGTGATAGTGTTGAAAAACCACTTTTCGCACTTGTGTTGGTGCAGGAAACCACTTTTGCACTTGTAATAGTGTGGAAAAACCACTTTTTGCACTTGTGTTAGTTTTGAAAAACCACTTTTCGCACTTGTGTTAGTGTTGAAAAACCACTTTTCGCACTTGTGTGGGTGCAGGAAACCACTTTTGCACTTGTATTAGTGTGGAAAAAACACTTTTTGCACTTGTGATAGTGTTGAAAAACCACTTTTCGCACTTGTGTTAGTGTTGAAAAACCACTTTTCGCACTTGTGTTGGTGCAGGAAACCACTTTTGCACTTGTATTAGTGTGGAAAAAAACACTTTTTGCACTTGTGATAGTGTTGATAAACCACTTGTCGCACTTGTGTTAGTGTTGAAAAACCACTTTTCGCACTTGTGTTGGTGTTGAAAAAACCACTTTTCGCCCTTGCGTTAGTGTTGAAAAACCACTTTTCGCACTTGTGTTAGTGTTGAAAAACCACTTTTCGCACTTGTGTTGGTGCAGGAAACCACTTTTGCACTTGTATTAGTGTGGAAAAACCACTTTTCGCACTTGTGTTAGTGTTGAAAAACCACTTTTCGCACTTGTGTTAGTGTTGAAAAACCACTTTTCGCACTTGTGTTGGTGCAGGAAACCACTTTTGCACTTGTATTAGTGTGGAAAAAACACTTTTTGCACTTGTGATAGTGTTGAAAAACCAATTTTTGCACTTGTGATAGTGTTGAAAAACCACTTTTCGCACTTGTGTTGGTGCAGGAAACCACTTTTGCACTTGTATTAGTGTGGAAAAACCACTTTTCGCACTTGTGTTAGTGTTGAAAAAACCACTTTTTGCACTTGTGTTGGTGTTGAAAAACCACTTTTCGCACTTGTGTTAGTGTTGAAAAACCACTTTTCGCACTTGTGTTAGTGTTGAAAAACCACTTTTCGCACTTGTGTTGGTGCAGGAAACCACTTTTGCACTTGTATTAGTGTGGAAAAAACACTTTTTGCACTTGTGATAGTGTTGAAAAACCACTTTTCGCACTTGTGATAGTGTTGAAAAAACCACTTTTCGCACTTGTGTTGGTGCAGGAAACCACTTTTGCACTTGTATAAGTGTGGAAAAAACACTTTTTGCACCTGTGATAGTGTTGAAAAACCACTTTTCGCACTTGTGTTAGTGTTGAAAAACCACTTTTTGCACTTGTGTTGGTGCAGGAAACCACGTTTGCACTTGTATTAGTGTGGAAAAACCACTTTTCGCACTTGTGTTAGTGTTGAAAAAACCACTTTTTGCACTTGTGTTAGTGTTGAAAAACCACTTTTCGCACTTGTGTTGGGAAACCACTTTTGCACTTGTATTAGTGTGGAAAAAACACTTTTTGCACTTGTGATAGTGTTGAAAAACCACTTTTCGCACTTGTGTTGGTGCAGGAAACCACTTTTGCACTTGTAATAGTGTGGAAAAACCACTTTTTGCACTTGTGTTAGTTTGAAAAACCACTTTTCGCACTTGTGTTAGTGTTGAAAAACCACTTTTCGCACTTGTGTGGGTGCAGGAAACCACTTTTGCACTTGTATTAGTGTGGAAAAAACACTTTTTGCACTTGTGATAGTGTTGAAAAACCACTTTTCGCACTTGTGTTAGTGTTGAAAAACCACTTTTCGCACTTGTGTTGGTGCAGGAAACCACTTTTGCACTTGTATTAGTGTGGAAAAAACACTTTTTGCACTTGTGATAGTGTTGATAAACCACTTGTCGCACTTGTGTTAGTGTTGAAAAACCACTTTTCGCACTTGTGTTGGTGTTGAAAAACCACTTTTCGCCCTTGCGTTAGTGTTGAAAAACCACTTTTCGCACTTGTGTTAGTGTTGAAAAACCACTTTTCGCACTTGTGTTGGTGCAGGAAACCACTTTTGCACTTGTATTAGTGTGGAAAAACCACTTTTCGCACTTGTGTTAGTGTTGAAAAACCACTTTTCGCACTTGTGTTAGTGTTGAAAAACCACTTTTCGCACTTGTGTTGGTGCAGGAAACCACTTTTGCACTTGTATTAGTGTGGAAAAAACACTTTTTGCACTTGTGATAGTGTTGAAAAACCAATTTTTGCACTTGTGATAGTGTTGAAAAACCACTTTTCGCACTTGTGTTGGTGCAGGAAACCACTTTTGCACTTGTATTAGTGTGGAAAAACCACTTTTCGCACTTGTGTTAGTGTTGAAAAACCACTTTTTGCACTTGTGTTGGTGTTGAAAAACCACTTTTCGCACTTGTGTTAGTGTTGAAAAACCACTTTTCGCACTTGTGTTAGTGTTGAAAAACCACTTTTCGCACTTGTGTTGGTGCAGGAAACCACTTTTGCACTTGTATTAGTGTGGAAAAACCACTTTTCGCACTTGTGTTAGTGTTGAAAAACCACTTTTTGCACTTATGTTGTTGTTGAAAAACCACTTTTCGCACTTGTGTTGGTGCAGGAAACCACTTTTGCACTTGTATTAGTGTGGAAAAAACACTTTTTGCACTTGTGATAGTGTTGAAAAACCACTTTTTGCACTTGTGTTAGTGTTGAAAAACCACTTTTCGCACTTGTGTTGGTGCAGGAAACCACTTTTCGCACTTGTGTTAGTGTTGAAAAACCACTTTTCGCACTTGTGTTGGTGCAGGAAACCACTTTTGCACTTGTATTAGTGTGGAAAAACCACTTTTCGCACTTGTGTTAGTGTTGAAAAACCACTTTTCGCACTTGTGTTAGTGTTGAAAAACCACTTTTCGCACTTGTGTTGGTGCAGGAAACCACTTTTGCACTTGTATTAGTGTGGAAAAAACACTTTTTGCACTTGTGATAGTGTTGAAAAACCAATTTTTGCACTTGTGATAGTGTTGAAAAACCACTTTTCGCACTTGTGTTGGTGCAGGAAACCACTTTTGCACTTGTATTAGTGTGGAAAAACCACTTTTCGCACTTGTGTTAGTGTTGAAAAACCACTTTTTGCACTTGTGTGGTGTTGAAAAACCACTTTTCGCACTTGTGTTAGTGTTGAAAAACCACTTTTCGCACTTGTGTTAGTGTTGAAAAACCACTTTTCGCACTTGTGTTGGTGCAGGAAACCACTTTTGCACTTGTATTAGTGTGGAAAAACCACTTTTCGCACTTGTGTTAGTGTTGAAAAACCACTTTTTGCACTTATGTTGTTGTTGAAAAACCACTTTTCGCACTTGTGTTGGTGCAGGAAACCACTTTTGCACTTGTATTAGTGTGGAAAAAACACTTTTTGCACTTGTGATAGTGTTGAAAAACCACTTTTTGCACTTGTGTTAGTGTTGAAAAACCACTTTTCGCACTTGTGTTGGTGCAGGAAACCACTTTTGCACTTGTAATAGTGTGGAAAAAACACTTTTTGCCCTTGTGATAGTGTTGAAAAACTACTTTTCGCACTTGTGTTAGTGTTGAAAAACCACTTTTCGCACTTGTGTTGGTGCAGGTAACCACTTTTGCACTTGTATTATTGTGGAAAAACCACTTTTCGCACTTGTGATAGTGTTGAAAAACCACTTTTCGCACTTGTGTTGGTGCAGGAAACCACTTTTGCACTTGTATAAGTGTGGAAAAAACACTTTTTGCACCTGTGATAGTGTTGAAAAACCACTTTTCGCACTTGTGTTAGTGTTGAAAAACCACTTTTTGCACTTGTGTTGGTGCAGGAAACCACGTTTGCACTTGTATTAGTGTGGAAAAACCACTTTTCGCACTTGTGTTAGTGTTGAAAAACCACTTTTTGCACTTGTGTTAGTGTTGAAAAACCACTTTTCGCACTTGTGTTGGTGCAGGAAACCACTTTTGCACTTGTATTAGTGTGGAAAAAACACTTTTTGCACTTGTGATAGTGTTGAAAAACCACTTTTCGCACTTGTGTTGGTGCAGGAAACCACTTTTGCACTTGTAATAGTGTGGAAAAACCACTTTTTGCACTTGTGTTAGTTTTGAAAAACCACTTTTCGCACTTGTGTTAGTGTTGAAAAACCACTTTTCGCACTTGTGTGGGTGCAGGAAACCACTTTTGCACTTGTATTAGTGTGGAAAAAACACTTTTTGCACTTGTGATAGTGTTGAAAAACCACTTTTCGCACTTGTGTTAGTGTTGAAAAACCACTTTTCGCACTTGTGTTGGTGCAGGAAACCACTTTTGCACTTGTATTAGTGTGGAAAAAACACTTTTTGCACTTGTGATAGTGTTGATAAACCACTTGTCGCACTTGTGTTAGTGTTGAAAAACCACTTTTCGCACTTGTGTTGGTGTTGAAAAACCACTTTTCGCCCTTGCGTTAGTGTTGAAAAACCACTTTTCGCACTTGTGTTAGTGTTGAAAAACCACTTTTCGCACTTGTGTTGGTGCAGGAAACCACTTTTGCACTTGTATTAGTGTGGAAAAACCACTTTTCGCACTTGTGTTAGTGTTGAAAAACCACTTTTCGCACTTGTGTTAGTGTTGAAAAACCACTTTTCGCACTTGTGTTGGTGCAGGAAACCACTTTTGCACTTGTATTAGTGTGGAAAAACCACGTTTCGCACTTGTGTTAGTGTTGAAAAACCACTTTTCGCACTTGTGTTAGTGTTGAAAAACCACTTTTCGCACTTGTGTTGGTGCAGGAAACCACTTTTGCACTTGTATTAGTGTGGAAAAAACACTTTTTGCACTTGTGATAGTGTTGAAAAACCAATTTTTGCACTTGTGATAGTGTTGAAAAACCACTTTTCGCACTTGTGTTGGTGCAGGAAACCACTTTTGCACTTGTATTAGTGTGGAAAAACCACTTTTCGCACTTGTGTTAGTGTTGAAAAACCACTTTTTGCACTTGTGTTGGTGTTGAAAAACCACTTTTCGCACTTGTGTTAGTGTTGAAAAACCACTTTTCGCACTTGTGTTAGTGTTGAAAAACCACTTTTCGCACTTGTGTTGGTGCAGGAAACCACTTTTGCACTTGTATTAGTGTGGAAAAACCACTTTTCGCACTTGTGTTAGTGTTGAAAAACCACTTTTTGCACTTATGTTGTTGTTGAAAAACCACTTTTCGCACTTGTGTTGGTGCAGGAAACCACTTTTGCACTTGTATTAGTGTGGAAAAAACACTTTTTGCACTTGTGATAGTGTTGAAAAACCACTTTTTGCACTTGTGTTAGTGTTGAAAAACCACTTTTCGCACTTGTGTTGGTGCAGGAAACCACTTTTGCACTTGTAATAGTGTGGAAAAAACACTTTTTGCCCTTGTGATAGTGTTGAAAAACTACTTTTCGCACTTGTGTTAGTGTTGAAAAACCACTTTTCGCACTTGTGTTGGTGCAGGTAACCACTTTTGCACTTGTATTATTGTGGAAAAACCACTTTTCGCACTTGTGATAGTGTTGAAAAACCACTTTTCGCACTTGTGTTGGTGCAGGAAACCACTTTTGCACTTGTATAAGTGTGGCAAAAACACTTTTTGCACCTGTGATAGTGTTGAAAAACCACTTTTCGCACTTGTGTTAGTGTTGAAAAACCACTTTTTGCACTTGTGTTGGTGCAGGAAACCACGTTTGCACTTGTATTAGTGTGGAAAAACCACTTTTCGCACTTGTGTTAGTGTTGAAAAACCACTTTTTGCACTTGTGTTAGTGTTGAAAAACCACTTTTCGCACTTGTGTTGGTGCAGGAAACCACTTTTGCACTTGTATTAGTGTGGAAAAAACACTTTTTGCACTTGTGATAGTGTTGAAAAACCACTTTTCGCACTTGTGTTGGTGCAGGAAACCACTTTTGCACTTGTAATAGTGTGGAAAAACCACTTTTTGCACTTGTGTTAGTTTTGAAAAACCACTTTTCGCACTTGTGTTAGTGTTGAAAAACCACTTTTCGCACTTGTGTGGGTGCAGGAAACCACTTTTGCACTTGTATTAGTGTGGAAAAAACACTTTTTGCACTTGTGATAGTGTTGAAAAACCACTTTTCGCACTTGTGTTAGTGTTGAAAAACCACTTTTCGCACTTGTGTTGGTGCAGGAAACCACTTTTGCACTTGTATTAGTGTGAAAAAAACACTTTTTGCACTTGTGATAGTGTTGATAAACCACTTGTCGCACTTGTGTTAGTGTTGAAAAACCACTTTTCGCACTTGTGTTGGTGTTGAAAAACCACTTTTCGCCCTTGCGTTAGTGTTGAAAAACCACTTTTCACACTTGTGTTAGTGTTGAAAAACCACTTTTCGCACTTGTGTTGGTGCAGGAAACCACTTTTGCACTTGTATTAGTGTGGAAAAACCACTTTTCGCACTTGTGTTAGTGTTGAAAAACCACTTTTCGCACTTGTGTTAGTGTTGAAAAACCACTTTTCGCACTTGTGTTGGTGCAGGAAACCACTTTTGCACTTGTATTAGTGTGGAAAAAACACTTTTTGCACTTGTGATAGTGTTGAAAAACCAATTTTTGCACTTGTGATAGTGTTGAAAAACCACTTTTCGCACTTGTGTTGGTGCAGGAAACCACTTTTGCACTTGTATTAGTGTGGAAAAACCACTTTTCGCACTTGTGTTAGTGTTGAAAAACCACTTTTTGCACTTGTGTTGGTGTTGAAAAACCACTTTTCGCACTTGTGTTAGTGTTGAAAAACCACTTTTCGCACTTGTGTTAGTGTTGAAAAACCACTTTTCGCACTTGTGTTGGTGCAGGAAACCACTTTTGCACTTGTATTAGTGTGGAAAAAACACTTTTTGCACTTGTGATAGTGTTGAAAAACCAATTTTTGCACTTGTGATAGTGTTGAAAAACCACTTTTCGCACTTGTGTTGGTGCAGGAAACCACTTTTGCACTTGTATTAGTGTGGAAAAACCACTTTTCGCACTTGTGTTAGTGTTGAAAAACCACTTTTTGCACTTGTGTTGGTGTTGAAAAACCACTTTTCGCACTTGTGTTAGTGTTGAAAAACCACTTTTCGCACTTGTGTTAGTGTTGAAAAACCACTTTTCGCACTTGTGTTGGTGCAGGAAACCACTTTTGCACTTGTATTAGTGTGGAAAAACCACTTTTCGCACTTGTGTTAGTGTTGAAAAACCACTTTTTGCACTTATGTTGTTGTTGAAAAACCACTTTTCGCACTTGTGTTGGTGCAGGAAACCACTTTTGCACTTGTATTAGTGTGGAAAAAACACTTTTTGCACTTGTGATAGTGTTGAAAAACCACTTTTTGCACTTGTGTTAGTGTTGAAAAACCACTTTTCGCACTTGTGTTGGTGCAGGAAACCACTTTTGCACTTGTAATAGTGTGGAAAAAACACTTTTTGCCCTTGTGATAGTGTTGAAAAACTACTTTTCGCACTTGTGTTAGTGTTGAAAAACCACTTTTCGCACTTGTGTTGGTGCAGGTAACCACTTTTGCACTTGTATTATTGTGGAAAAACCACTTTTCGCACTTGTGATAGTGTTGAAAAACCACTTTTCGCACTTGTGTTGGTGCAGGAAACCACTTTTGCACTTGTATAAGTGTGGAAAAAACACTTTTTGCACCTGTGATAGTGTTGAAAAACCACTTTTCGCACTTGTGTTAGTGTTGAAAAACCACTTTTTGCACTTGTGTTGGTGCAGGAAACCACGTTTGCACTTGTATTAGTGTGGAAAAACCACTTTTCGCACTTGTGTTAGTGTTGAAAAACCACTTTTTGCACTTGTGTTAGTGTTGAAAAACCACTTTTCGCACTTGTGTTGGTGCAGGAAACCACTTTTGCACTTGTATTAGTGTGGAAAAAACACTTTTTGCACTTGTGATAGTGTTGAAAAACCACTTTTCGCACTTGTGTTGGTGCAGGAAACCACTTTTGCACTTGTAATAGTGTGGAAAAACCACTTTTTGCACTTGTGTTAGTTTTGAAAAACCACTTTTCGCACTTGTGTTAGTGTTGAAAAACCACTTTTCGCACTTGTGTGGGTGCAGGAAACCACTTTTGCACTTGTATTAGTGTGGAAAAAACACTTTTTGCACTTGTGATAGTGTTGAAAAACCACTTTTCGCACTTGTGTTAGTGTTGAAAAACCACTTTTCGCACTTGTGTTGGTGCAGGAAACCACTTTTGCACTTGTATTAGTGTGGAAAAAACACTTTTTGCACTTGTGATAGTGTTGATAAACCACTTGTCGCACTTGTGTTAGTGTTGAAAAACCACTTTTCGCACTTGTGTTGGTGTTGAAAAACCACTTTTCGCCCTTGCGTTAGTGTTGAAAAACCACTTTTCGCACTTGTGTTAGTGTTGAAAAACCACTTTTCGCACTTGTGTTGGTGCAGGAAACCACTTTTGCACTTGTATTAGTGTGGAAAAACCACTTTTCGCAATTGTGTTAGTGTTGAAAAACCACTTTTCGCACTTGTGTTAGTGTTGAAAAACCACTTTTCGCACTTGTGTTGGTGCAGGAAACCACTTTTGCACTTGTATTAGTGTGGAAAAAACACTTTTTGCACTTGTGATAGTGTTGAAAAACCAATTTTTGCACTTGTGATAGTGTTGAAAAACCACTTTTCGCACTTGTGTTGGTGCAGGAAACCACTTTTGCACTTGTATTAGTGTGGAAAAACCACTTTTCGCACTTGTGTTAGTGTTGAAAAACCACTTTTTGCACTTGTGTTGGTGTTGAAAAACCACTTTTCGCACTTGTGTTAGTGTTGAAAAACCACTTTTCGCACTTGTGTTAGTGTTGAAAAACCACTTTTCGCACTTGTGTTGGTGCAGGAAACCACTTTTGCACTTGTATTAGTGTGGAAAAACCACTTTTCGCACTTGTGTTAGTGTTGAAAAACCACTTTTTGCACTTGTGTTGGTGTTGAAAAACCACTTTTCGCACTTGTGTTAGTGTTGAAAAACCACTTTTCGCACTTGTGTTAGTGTTGAAAAACCACTTTTCGCACTTGTGTTGGTGCAGGAAACCACTTTTGCACTTGTATTAGTGTGGAAAAAACACTTTTTGCACTTGTGATAGTGTTGAAAAACCAATTTTTGCACTTGTGATAGTGTTGAAAAACCACTTTTCGCACTTGTGTTGGTGCAGGAAACCACTTTTGCACTTGTATTAGTGTGGAAAAACCACTTTTCGCACTTGTGTTAGTGTTGAAAAACCACTTTTTGCACTTGTGTTGGTGTTGAAAAACCACTTTTCGCACTTGTGTTAGTGTTGAAAAACCACTTTTCGCACTTGTGTTAGTGTTGAAAAACCACTTTTCGCACTTGTGTTGGTGCAGGAAACCACTTTTGCACTTGTATTAGTGTGGAAAAACCACTTTTCGCACTTGTGTTAGTGTTGAAAAACCACTTTTTGCACTTATGTTGTTGTTGAAAAACCACTTTTCGCACTTGTGTTGGTGCAGGAAACCACTTTTGCACTTGTATTAGTGTGGAAAAAACACTTTTTGCACTTGTGATAGTGTTGAAAAACTACTTTTTGCACTTGTGTTAGTGTTGAAAAACCACTTTTCGCACTTGTGTTGGTGCAGGAAACCACTTTTGCACTTGTAATAGTGTGGAAAAAACACTTTTTGCCCTTGTGATAGTGTTGAAAAACTACTTTTCGCACTTGTGTTAGTGTTGAAAAACCACTTTTCGCACTTGTGTTGGTGCAGGTAACCACTTTTGCACTTGTATTATTGTGGAAAAACCACTTTTCGCACTTGTGATAGTGTTGAAAAACCACTTTTCGCACTTGTGTTGGTGCAGGAAACCACTTTTGCACTTGTATAAGTGTGGAAAAAACACTTTTTGCACCTGTGATAGTGTTGAAAAACCACTTTTCGCACTTGTGTTAGTGTTGAAAAACCACTTTTTGCACTTGTGTTGGTGCAGGAAACCACGTTTGCACTTGTATTAGTGTGGAAAAACCACTTTTCGCACTTGTGTTAGTGTTGAAAAACCACTTTTTGCACTTGTGTTAGTGTTGAAAAACCACTTTTCGCACTTGTGTTGGTGCAGGAAACCACTTTTGCACTTGTATTAGTGTGGAAAAACCACTTTTCGCACTTGTGTTAGTGTTGAAAAACCACTTTTCGCACTTGTGTTGGTGCAGGAAACCACTTTTGCACTTGTATTAGTGTGGAAAAAACACTTTTTGCACTTGTGATAGTGTTGATAAACCACTTGTCGCACTTGTGTTAGTGTTGAAAAACCACTTTTCGCACTTGTGTTGGTGTTGAAAAACCACTTTTCGCCCTTGCGTTAGTGTTGAAAAACCACTTTTCGCACTTGTGTTAGTGTTGAAAAACCACTTTTCGCACTTGTGTTGGTGCAGGAAACCACTTTTGCACTTGTATTAGTGTGGAAAAACCACTTTTCGCACTTGTGTTAGTGTTGAAAAACCACTTTTCGCACTTGTGTTAGTGTTGAAAAACCACTTTTCGCACTTGTGTTGGTGCAGGAAACCACTTTTGCACTTGTATTAGTGTGGAAAAAACACTTTTTGCACTTGTGATAGTGTTGAAAAACCAATTTTTGCACTTGTGATAGTGTTGAAAAACCACTTTTCGCACTTGTGTTGGTGCAGGAAACCACTTTTGCACTTGTATTAGTGTGGAAAAACCACTTTTCGCACTTGTGTTAGTGTTGAAAAACCACTTTTTGCACTTGTGTTGGTGTTGAAAAACCACTTTTCGCACTTGTGTTAGTGTTGAAAAACCACTTTTCGCACTTGTGTTAGTGTTGAAAAACCACTTTTCGCACTTGTGTTGGTGCAGGAAACCACTTTTGCACTTGTATTAGTGTGGAAAAACCACTTTTCGCACTTGTGTTAGTGTTGAAAAACCACTTTTTGCACTTATGTTGTTGTTGAAAAACCACTTTTCGCACTTGTGTTGGTGCAGGAAACCACTTTTGCACTTGTATTAGTGTGGAAAAAACACTTTTTGCACTTGTGATAGTGTTGAAAAACCACTTTTTGCACTTGTGTTAGTGTTGAAAAACCACTTTTCGCACTTGTGTTGGTGCAGGAAACCACTTTTCGCACTTGTGATAGTGTTGAAAAACCACTTTTCGCACTTGTGTTGGTGCAGGAAACCACTTTTGCACTTGTATAAGTGTGGAAAAAACACTTTTTGCACCTGTGATAGTGTTGAAAAACCACTTTTCGCACTTGTGTTAGTGTTGAAAAACCACTTTTTGCACTTGTGTTGGTGCAGGAAACCACGTTTGCACTTGTATTAGTGTGGAAAAACCACTTTTCGCACTTGTGTTAGTGTTGAAAAACCACTTTTTGCACTTGTGTTAGTGTTGAAAAACCACTTTTCGCACTTGTGTTGGTGCAGGAAACCACTTTTGCACTTGTATTAGTGTGGAAAAAACACTTTTTGCACTTGTGATAGTGTTGAAAAACCACTTTTCGCACTTGTGTTGGTGCAGGAAACCACTTTTGCACTTGTAATAGTGTGGAAAAACCACTTTTTGCACTTGTGTTAGTTTTGAAAAACCACTTTTCGCACTTGTGTTAGTGTTGAAAAACCACTTTTCGCACTTGTGTGGGTGCAGGAAACCACTTTTGCACTTGTATTAGTGTGGAAAAAACACTTTTTGCACTTGTGATAGTGTTGAAAAACCACTTTTCGCACTTGTGTTAGTGTTGAAAAACCACTTTTCGCACTTGTGTTGGTGCAGGAAACCACTTTTGCACTTGTATTAGTGTGGAAAAAACACTTTTTGCACTTGTGATAGTGTTGATAAACCACTTGTCGCACTTGTGTTAGTGTTGAAAAACCACTTTTCGCACTTGTGTTGGTGTTGAAAAACCACTTTTCGCCCTTGCGTTAGTGTTGAAAAACCACTTTTCGCACTTGTGTTAGTGTTGAAAAACCACTTTTCGCACTTGTGTTGGTGCAGGAAACCACTTTTGCACTTGTATTAGTGTGGAAAAACCACTTTTCGCACTTGTGTTAGTGTTGAAAAACCACTTTTCGCACTTGTGTTGGTGTTGAAAAACCACTTTTCGCCCTTGCGTTAGTGTTGAAAAACCACTTTTCGCACTTGTGTTAGTGTTGAAAAACCACTTTTCGCACTTGTGTTGGTGCAGGAAACCACTTTTGCACTTGTATTAGTGTGGAAAAAACACTTTTTGCACTTGTGATAGTGTTGAAAAACCAATTTTTGCACTTGTGATAGTGTTGAAAAACCACTTTTCGCACTTGTGTTGGTGCAGGAAACCACTTTTGCACTTGTATTAGTGTGGAAAAACCACTTTTCGCACTTGTGTTAGTGTTGAAAAACCACTTTTTGCACTTGTGTTGGTGTTGAAAAACCACTTTTCGCACTTGTGTTAGTGTTGAAAAACCACTTTTCGCACTTGTGTTAGTGTTGAAAAACCACTTTTCGCACTTGTGTTGGTGCAGGAAACCACTTTTGCACTTGTATTAGTGTGGAAAAACCACTTTTCGCACTTGTGTTAGTGTTGAAAAACCACTTTTTGCACTTATGTTGTTGTTGAAAAACCACTTTTCGCACTTGTGTTGGTGCAGGAAACCACTTTTGCACTTGTATTAGTGTGGAAAAAACACTTTTTGCACTTGTGATAGTGTTGAAAAACCACTTTTTGCACTTGTGTTAGTGTTGAAAAACCACTTTTCGCACTTGTGTTGGTGCAGGAAACCACTTTTCGCACTTGTGTTAGTGTTGAAAAACCACTTTTCGCACTTGTGTTGGTGCAGGAAACCACTTTTGCACTTGTATTAGTGTGGAAAAACCACTTTTCGCACTTGTGTTAGTGTTGAAAAACCACTTTTCGCACTTGTGTTAGTGTTGAAAAACCACTTTTCGCACTTGTGTTGGTGCAGGAAACCACTTTTGCACTTGTATTAGTGTGGAAAAAACACTTTTTGCACTTGTGATAGTGTTGAAAAACCAATTTTTGCACTTGTGATAGTGTTGAAAAACCACTTTTCGCACTTGTGTTGGTGCAGGAAACCACTTTTGCACTTGTATTAGTGTGGAAAAACCACTTTTCGCACTTGTGTTAGTGTTGAAAAACCACTTTTTGCACTTGTGTTGGTGTTGAAAAACCACTTTTCGCACTTGTGTTAGTGTTGAAAAACCACTTTTCGCACTTGTGTTAGTGTTGAAAAACCACTTTTCGCACTTGTGTTGGTGCAGGAAACCACTTTTGCACTTGTATTAGTGTGGAAAAACCACTTTTCGCACTTGTGTTAGTGTTGAAAAACCACTTTTTGCACTTATGTTGTTGTTGAAAAACCACTTTTCGCACTTGTGTTGGTGCAGGAAACCACTTTTGCACTTGTATTAGTGTGGAAAAAACACTTTTTGCACTTGTGATAGTGTTGAAAAACCACTTTTTGCACTTGTGTTAGTGTTGAAAAACCACTTTTCGCACTTGTGTTGGTGCAGGAAACCACTTTTGCACTTGTAATAGTGTGGAAAAAACACTTTTTGCCCTTGTGATAGTGTTGAAAAACTACTTTTCGCACTTGTGTTAGTGTTGAAAAACCACTTTTCGCACTTGTGTTGGTGCAGGTAACCACTTTTGCACTTGTATTATTGTGGAAAAACCACTTTTCGCACTTGTGATAGTGTTGAAAAACCACTTTTCGCACTTGTGTTGGTGCAGGAAACCACTTTTGCACTTGTATAAGTGTGGAAAAAACACTTTTTGCACCTGTGATAGTGTTGAAAAACCACTTTTCGCACTTGTGTTAGTGTTGAAAAACCACTTTTTGCACTTGTGTTGGTGCAGGAAACCACGTTTGCACTTGTATTAGTGTGGAAAAACCACTTTTCGCACTTGTGTTAGTGTTGAAAAACCACTTTTTGCACTTGTGTTAGTGTTGAAAAACCACTTTTCGCACTTGTGTTGGTGCAGGAAACCACTTTTGCACTTGTATTAGTGTGGAAAAAACACTTTTTGCACTTGTGATAGTGTTGAAAAACCACTTTTCGCACTTGTGTTGGTGCAGGAAACCACTTTTGCACTTGTAATAGTGTGGAAAAACCACTTTTTGCACTTGTGTTAGTTTTGAAAAACTACTTTTCGCACTTGTGTTAGTGTTGAAAAACCACTTTTCGCACTTGTGTGGGTGCAGGAAACCACTTTTGCACTTGTATTAGTGTGGAAAAAACACTTTTTGCACTTGTGATAGTGTTGAAAAACCACTTTTCGCACTTGTGTTAGTGTTGAAAAACCACTTTTCGCACTTGTGTTGGTGCAGGAAACCACTTTTGCACTTGTATTAGTGTGGAAAAAACACTTTTTGCACTTGTGATAGTGTTGATAAACCACTTGTCGCACTTGTGTTAGTGTTGAAAAACCACTTTTCGCACTTGTGTTGGTGTTGAAAAACCACTTTTCGCCCTTGCGTTAGTGTTGAAAAACCACTTTTCGCACTTGTGTTAG
This sequence comes from Myxine glutinosa, assembly GCF_964187855.1. Lineage (NCBI taxonomy): Eukaryota > Metazoa > Chordata > Myxini > Myxiniformes > Myxinidae > Myxine > Myxine glutinosa. The sequence goes on along the minus strand of NW_027616657.1, from coordinate 155,059 downwards.
TGTTGAAAAACCACTTTTCGCACTTGTGTTGGTGCAGGAAACCACTTTTGCACTTGTATTAGTGTGGAAAAACCACTTTTCGCACTTGTGTTAGTGTTGAAAAACCACTTTTCGCACTTGTGTTAGTGTTGAAAAACCACTTTTCGCACTTGTGTTGGTGCAGGAAACCACTTTTGCACTTGTATTAGTGTGGAAAAAACACTTTTTGCACTTGTGATAGTGTTGAAAAACCAATTTTTGCACTTGTGATAGTGTTGAAAAACCACTTTTCGCACTTGTGTTGGTGCAGGAAACCACTTTTGCACTTGTATTAGTGTGGAAAAACCACTTTTCGCACTTGTGTTAGTGTTGAAAAACCACTTTTTGCACTTGTGTTGGTGTTGAAAAACCACTTTTCGCACTTGTGTTAGTGTTGAAAAACCACTTTTCGCACTTGTGTTAGTGTTGAAAAACCACTTTTCGCACTTGTGTTGGTGCAGGAAACCACTTTTGCACTTGTATTAGTGTGGAAAAAACACTTTTTGCACTTGTGATAGTGTTGAAAAACCACTTTTCGCACTTGTGATAGTGTTGAAAAACCACTTTTCGCACTTGTGTTGGTGCAGGAAACCACTTTTGCACTTGTATAAGTGTGGAAAAAACACTTTTTGCACCTGTGATAGTGTTGAAAAACCACTTTTCGCACTTGTGTTAGTGTTGAAAAACCACTTTTTGCACTTGTGTTGGTGCAGGAAACCACGTTTGCACTTGTATTAGTGTGGAAAAACCACTTTTCGCACTTGTGTTAGTGTTGAAAAACCACTTTTTGCACTTGTGTTAGTGTTGAAAAACCACTTTTCGCACTTGTGTTGGTGCAGGAAACCACTTTTGCACTTGTATTAGTGTGGAAAAAACACTTTTTGCACTTGTGATAGTGTTGAAAAACCACTTTTCGCACTTGTGTTGGTGCAGGAAACCACTTTTGCACTTGTAATAGTGTGGAAAAACCACTTTTTGCACTTGTGTTAGTTTTGAAAAACCACTTTTCGCACTTGTGTTAGTGTTGAAAGACCACTTTTCGCACTTGTGTGGGTGCAGGAAACCACTTTTGCACTTGTATTAGTGTGGAAAAAACACTTTTTGCACTTGTGATAGTGTTGAAAAACCACTTTTCGCACTTGTGTTAGTGTTGAAAAACCACTTTTCGCACTTGTGTTGGTGCAGGAAACCACTTTTGCACTTGTATTAGTGTGGAAAAAACACTTTTTGCACTTGTGATAGTGTTGATAAACCACTTGTCGCACTTGTGTTAGTGTTGAAAAACCACTTTTCGCACTTGTGTTGGTGTTGAAAAACCACTTTTCGCCCTTGCGTTAGTGTTGAAAAACCACTTTTCGCACTTGTGTTAGTGTTGAAAAACCACTTTTCGCACTTGTGTTGGTGCAGGAAACCACTTTTGCACTTGTATTAGTGTGGAAAAACCACTTTTCGCACTTGTGTTAGTGTTGAAAAACCACTTTTCGCACTTGTGTTAGTGTTGAAAAACCACTTTTCGCACTTGTGTTGGTGCAGGAAACCACTTTTGCACTTGTATTAGTGTGGAAAAAACACTTTTTGCACTTGTGATAGTGTTGAAAAACCAATTTTTGCACTTGTGATAGTGTTGAAAAACCACTTTTCGCACTTGTGTTGGTGCAGGAAACCACTTTTGCACTTGTATTAGTGTGGAAAAACCACTTTTCGCACTTGTGTTAGTGTTGAAAAACCACTTTTTGCACTTGTGTTGGTGTTGAAAAACCACTTTTCGCACTTGTGTTAGTGTTGAAAAACCACTTTTCGCACTTGTGTTAGTGTTGAAAAACCACTTTTCGCACTTGTGTTGGTGCAGGAAACCACTTTTGCACTTGTATTAGTGTGGAAAAACCACTTTTCGCACTTGTGTTAGTGTTGAAAAACCACTTTTTGCACTTATGTTGTTGTTGAAAAACCACTTTTCGCACTTGTGTTGGTGCAGGAAACCACTTTTGCACTTGTATTAGTGTGGAAAAAACACTTTTTGCACTTGTGATAGTGTTGAAAAACCACTTTTTGCACTTGTGTTAGTGTTGAAAAACCACTTTTCGCACTTGTGTTGGTGCAGGAAACCACTTTTCGCACTTGTGTTAGTGTTGAAAAAACCACTTTTCGCACTTGTGTTGGTGCAGGAAACCACTTTTGCACTTGTATTAGTGTGGAAAAACCACTTTTCGCACTTGTGTTAGTGTTGAAAAACCACTTTTCGCACTTGTGTTATTGTTGAAAAACCACTTTTCGCACTTGTGTTGGTGCAGGAAACCACTTTTGCACTTGTATTAGTGTGGAAAAAACACTTTTTGCACTTGTGATAGTGTTGAAAAACCAATTTTTGCACTTGTGATAGTGTTGAAAAACCACTTTTCGCACTTGTGTTGGTGCAGGAAACCACTTTTGCACTTGTATTAGTGTGGAAAAACCACTTTTCGCACTTGTGTTAGTGTTGAAAAACCACTTTTTGCACTTGTGTTGGTGTTGAAAAACCACTTTTCGCACTTGTGTTAGTGTTGAAAAACCACTTTTCGCACTTGTGTTAGTGTTGAAAACCACTTTTCGCACTTGTGTTGGTGCAGGAAACCACTTTTGCACTTGTATTAGTGTGGAAAAACCACTTTTCGCACTTGTGTTAGTGTTGAAAAACCACTTTTTGCACTTATGTTGTTGTTGAAAAACCACTTTTCGCACTTGTGTTGGTGCAGGAAACCACTTTTGCACTTGTAATAGTGTGGAAAAAACACTTTTTGCCCTTGTGATAGTGTTGAAAAACTACTTTTCGCACTTGTGTTAGTGTTGAAAAACCACTTTTCGCACTTGTGTTGGTGCAGGTAACCACTTTTGCACTTGTATTATTGTGGAAAAACCACTTTTCGCACTTGTGATAGTGTTGAAAAACCACTTTTCGCACTTGTGTTGGTGCAGGAAACCACTTTTGCACTTGTATAAGTGTGGAAAAAACACTTTTTGCACCTGTGATAGTGTTGAAAAACCACTTTTCGCACTTGTGTTAGTGTTGAAAAACCACTTTTTGCACTTGTGTTGGTGCAGGAAACCACGTTTGCACTTGTATTAGTGTGGAAAAACCACTTTTCGCACTTGTGTTAGTGTTGAAAAACCACTTTTTGCACTTGTGTTAGTGTTGAAAAACCACTTTTCGCACTTGTGTTGGTGCAGGAAACCACTTTTGCACTTGTATTAGTGTGGAAAAAACACTTTTTGCACTTGTGATAGTGTTGAAAAACCACTTTTCGCACTTGTGTTGGTGCAGGAAACCACTTTTGCACTTGTAATAGTGTGGAAAAACCACTTTTTGCACTTGTGTTAGTTTTGAAAAACCACTTTTCGCACTTGTGTTAGTGTTGAAAAACCACTTTTCGCACTTGTGTGGGTGCAGGAAACCACTTTTGCACTTGTATTAGTGTGGAAAAAACACTTTTTGCACTTGTGATAGTGTTGAAAAACCACTTTTCGCACTTGTGTTAGTGTTGAAAAACCACTTTTCGCACTTGTGTTGGTGCAGGAAACCACTTTTGCACTTGTATTAGTGTGGAAAAAACACTTTTTGCACTTGTGATAGTGTTGATAAACCACTTGTCGCACTTGTGTTAGTGTTGAAAAACCACTTTTCGCACTTGTGTTGGTGTTGAAAAACCACTTTTCGCCCTTGCGTTAGTGTTGAAAAACCACTTTTCGCACTTGTGTTAGTGTTGAAAAACCACTTTTCGCACTTGTGTTGGTGCAGGAAACCACTTTTGCACTTGTATTAGTGTGGAAAAACCACTTTTCGCACTTGTGTTAGTGTTGAAAAACCACTTTTCGCACTTGTGTTAGTGTTGAAAAACCACTTTTCGCACTTGTGTTGGTGCAGGAAACCACTTTTGCACTTGTATTAGTGTGGAAAAACCACTTTTCGCACTTGTGTTAGTGTTGAAAAACCACTTTTCGCACTTGTGTTAGTGTTGAAAAACCACTTTTCGCACTTGTGTTGGTGCAGGAAACCACTTTTGCACTTGTATTAGTGTGGAAAAAACACTTTTTGCACTTGTGATAGTGTTGAAAAACCAATTTTTGCACTTGTGATAGTGTTGAAAAACCACTTTTCGCACTTGTGTTGGTGCAGGAAACCACTTTTGCACTTGTATTAGTGTGGAAAAACCACTTTTCGCACTTGTGTTAGTGTTGAAAAACCACTTTTTGCACTTGTGTTGGTGTTGAAAAACCACTTTTCGCACTTGTGTTAGTGTTGAAAAACCACTTTTCGCACTTGTGTTAGTGTTGAAAAACCACTTTTCGCACTTGTGTTGGTGCAGGAAACCACTTTTGCACTTGTATTAGTGTGGAAAAACCACTTTTCGCACTTGTGTTAGTGTTGAAAAACCACTTTTTGCACTTATGTTGTTGTTGAAAAACCACTTTTCGCACTTGTGTTGGTGCAGGAAACCACTTTTGCACTTGTATTAGTGTGGAAAAAACACTTTTTGCACTTGTGATAGTGTTGAAAAACACTTTTTGCACTTGTGTTAGTGTTGAAAAACCACTTTTCGCACTTGTGTTGGTGCAGGAAACCACTTTTGCACTTGTAATAGTGTGGAAAAAACACTTTTTGCCCTTGTGATAGTGTTGAAAAACTACTTTTCGCACTTGTGTTAGTGTTGAAAAACCACTTTTCGCACTTGTGTTGGTGCAGGTAACCACTTTTGCACTTGTATTATTGTAGAAAAACCACTTTTCGCACTTGTGATAGTGTTGAAAAACCACTTTTCGCACTTGTGTTGGTGCAGGAAACCACTTTTGCACTTGTATAAGTGTGGCAAAAACACTTTTTGCACCTGTGATAGTGTTGAAAAACCACTTTTCGCACTTGTGTTAGTGTTGAAAAACCACTTTTTTGCACTTGTGTTGGTGCAGTAAACCACGTTTGCACTTGTATTAGTGTGGAAAAACCACTTTTCGCACTTGTGTTAGTGTTGAAAAACCACTTTTTGCACTTGTGTTAGTGTTGAAAAACCACTTTTCGCACTTGTGTTGGTGCAGGAAACCACTTTTGCACTTGTATTAGTGTGGAAAAAACACTTTTTGCACTTGTGATAGTGTTGAAAAACCACTTTTCGCACTTGTGTTGGTGCAGGGAAACCACTTTTGCACTTGTAATAGTGTGGAAAAACCACTTTTTGCACTTGTGTTAGTTTTGAAAACCACTTTTCGCACTTGTGTTAGTGTTGAAAAACCACTTTTCGCACTTGTGTGGGTGCAGGAAACCACTTTTGCACTTGTATTAGTGTGGAAAAAACACTTTTTGCACTTGTGATAGTGTTGAAAAACCACTTTCGCACTTGTGTTAGTGTTGAAAAACCACTTTTCGCACTTGTGTTGGTGCAGGAAACCACTTTTGCACTTGTATTAGTGTGAAAAATACACTTTTTGCACTTGTGATAGTGTTGATAAACCACTTGTCGCACTTGTGTTAGTGTTGAAAAACCACTTTTCGCACTTGTGTTGGTGTTGAAAAACCACTTTTCGCCCTTGCGTTAGTGTTGAAAAACCACTTTTCGCACTTGTGTTAGTGTTGAAAAACCACTTTTCGCACTTGTGTTGGTGCAGGAAACCACTTTTGCACTTGTATTAGTGTGGAAAAACCACTTTTCGCACTTGTGTTAGTGTTGAAAAACCACTTTTCGCACTTGTGTTAGTGTTGAAAAACCACTTTTCGCACTTGTGTTGGTGCAGGAAACCACTTTTGCACTTGTATTAGTGTGGAAAAAACACTTTTTGCACTTGTGATAGTGTTGAAAAACCAATTTTTGCACTTGTGATAGTGTTGAAAAACCACTTTTCGCACTTGTGTTGGTGCAGGAAACCACTTTTGCACTTGTATTAGTGTGGAAAAACCACTTTTCGCACTTGTGTTAGTGTTGAAAAACCACTTTTTGCACTTGTGTTGGTGTTGAAAAACCACTTTTCGCACTTGTGTTAGTGTTGAAAAACCACTTTTCACACTTGTGTTAGTGTTGAAAAACCACTTTTCGCACTTGTGTTGGTGCAGGAAACCACTTTTGCACTTGTATTAGTGTGGAAAAAACACTTTTTGCACTTGTGATAGTGTTGAAAAACCAATTTTTGCACTTGTGATAGTGTTGAAAAACCACTTTTCGCACTTGTGTTGGTGCAGGAAACCACTTTTGCACTTGTATTAGTGTGGAAAACCACTTTTCGCACTTGTGTTAGTGTTGAAAAACCACTTTTTGCACTTGTGTTGGTGTTGAAAAACCACTTTTCGCACTTGTGTTAGTGTTGAAAAACCACTTTTCGCACTTGTGTTAGTGTTGAAAAACCACTTTTCGCACTTGTGTTGGTGCAGGAAACCACTTTTGCACTTGTATTAGTGTGGAAAAAACACTTTTCGCACTTGTGTTAGTGTTGAAAAACCACTTTTTGCACTTATGTTGTTGTTGAAAAACCACTTTTCGCACTTGTGTTGGTGCAGGAAACCACTTTTGCACTTGTATTAGTGTGGAAAAAACACTTTTTGCACTTGTGATAGTGTTGAAAAACCACTTTTTGCACTTGTGTTAGTGTTGAAAAACCACTTTTCGCACTTGTGTTGGTGCAGGAAACCACTTTTGCACTTGTAATAGTGTGGAAAAAACACTTTTTGCCCTTGTGATAGTGTTGAAAAACTACTTTTCGCACTTGTGTTAGTGTTGAAAAACCACTTTTCGCACTTGTGTTGGTGCAGGTAACCACTTTTGCACTTGTATTATTGTGGAAAAACCACTTTTCGCACTTGTGATAGTGTTGAAAAACCACTTTTCGCACTTGTGTTGGTGCAGGAAACCATTTTGCACTTGTATAAGTGTGGAAAAAACACTTTTTGCACCTGTGATAGTGTTGAAAAACCACTTTTCGCACTTGTGTTAGTGTTGAAAAACCACTTTTTGCACTTGTGTTGGTGCAGGAAACCACGTTTGCACTTGTATTAGTGTGGAAAAACCACTTTTCGCACTTGTGTTAGTGTTGAAAAACCACTTTTTGCACTTGTGTTAGTGTTGAAAAACCACTTTTCGCACTTGTGTTGGTGCAGGAAACCACTTTTGCACTTGTATTAGTGTGGAAAAAACACTTTTTGCACTTGTGATAGTGTTGAAAAAACACTTTTCGCACTTGTGTTGGTGCAGGAAACCACTTTTGCACTTGTAATAGTGTGGAAAAACCACTTTTTGCACTTGTGTTAGTTTTGAAAAACCACTTTTCGCACTTGTGTTAGTGTTGAAAAACCACTTTTCGCACTTGTGTGGGTGCAGGAAACCACTTTTGCACTTGTATTAGTGTGGAAAAAACACTTTTTGCACTTGTGATAGTGTTGAAAAACCACTTTTCGCACTTGTGTTAGTGTTGAAAAACCACTTTTCGCACTTGTGTTGGTGCAGGAAACCACTTTTGCACTTGTATTAGTGTGGAAAAAACACTTTTTGCACTTGTGATAGTGTTGATAAACCACTTGTCGCACTTGTGTTAGTGTTGAAAAACCACTTTTCGCACTTGTGTTGGTGTTGAAAAACCACTTTTCGCCCTTGCGTTAGTGTTGAAAAACCACTTTTCGCACTTGTGTTAGTGTTGAAAAACCACTTTTCGCACTTGTGTTGGTGCAGGAAACCACTTTTGCACTTGTATTAGTGTGGAAAAACCACTTTTCGCACTTGTGTTAGTGTTGAAAAACCACTTTTCGCACTTGTGTTAGTGTTGAAAAACCACTTTTCGCACTTGTGTTGGTGCAGGAAACCACTTTTGCACTTGTATTAGTGTGGAAAAAACACTTTTTGCACTTGTGATAGTGTTGAAAAACCAATTTTTGCACTTGTTATAGTGTTGAAAAACCACTTTTCGCACTTGTGTTGGTGCAGGAAACCACTTTTGCACTTGTATTAGTGTGGAAAAACCACTTTTCGCACTTGTGTTAGTGTTGAAAAACCACTTTTTGCACTTGTGTTGGTGTTGAAAAACCACTTTTCGCACTTGTGTTAGTGTTGAAAAACCACTTTTCGCACTTGTGTTAGTGTTGAAAAACCACTTTTCGCACTTGTGTTGGTGCAGGAAACCACTTTTGCACTTGTATTAGTGTGGAAAAACCACTTTTCGCACTTGTGTTAGTGTTGAAAAACCACTTTTTGCACTTATGTTGTTGTTGAAAAACCACTTTTCGCACTTGTGTTGGTGCAGGAAACCACTTTTGCACTTGTATTAGTGTGGAAAAAACACTTTTTGCACTTGTGATAGTGTTGAAAAACCACTTTTTGCACTTGTGTTAGTGTTGAAAAACCACTTTTCGCACTTGTGTTGGTGCAGGAAACCACTTTTGCACTTGTAATAGTGTGGAAAAAACACTTTTTGCCCTTGTGATAGTGTTGAAAAACTACTTTTCGCACTTGTGTTAGTGTTGAAAAACCACTTTTCGCACTTGTGTTGGTGCAGGTAACCACTTTTGCACTTGTATTATTGTGGAAAAACCACTTTTCGCACTTGTGATAGTGTTGAAAAACCACTTTTCGCACTTGTGTTGGTGCAGGAAACCACTTTTGCACTTGTATAAGTGTGGAAAAAACACTTTTTGCACCTGTGATAGTGTTGAAAAACCACTTTTCGCACTTGTGTTAGTGTTGAAAAACCACTTTTTGCACTTGTGTTGGTGCAGGAAACCACGTTTGCACTTGTATTAGTGTGGAAAAACCACTTTTCGCACTTGTGTTAGTGTTGAAAAACCACTTTTTGCACTTGTGTTAGTGTTGAAAAACCACTTTTCGCACTTGTGTTGGTGCAGGAAACCACTTTTGCACTTGTATTAGTGTGGAAAAAACACTTTTTGCACTTGTGATAGTGTTGAAAAACCACTTTTCGCATTTGTGTTAGTGTTGAAAAACCACTTTTCGCACATGTGTTGGTGCAGGAAACCACTTTTGCACTTGTATTAGTGTGGAAAAACCACTTTTCGCACTTGTGTTAGTGTGGAAAAACCACTTTTCGCACTTGTGTTAGTGTTGAAAAACCACTTTTTGCACTTGTGTTAGTGTTGAAAAACCACTTTTTGCACTTGTGTTAGTGTTGAAAAACCACTTTTCGCACTTGTGTTGGTGCAGGAAACCACTTTTGCACTTGTAATAGTGTGGAAAAAACACTTTTTGCCCTTGTGATAGTGTTGAAAAACTACTTTTCGCACTTGTGTTAGTGTTGAAAAACCACTTTTCGCACTTGTGTTGGTGCAGGTAACCACTTTTGCACTTGTATTATTGTGGAAAAACCACTTTTCGCACTTGTGATAGTGTTGAAAAACCACTTTTCGCACTTGTGTTGGTGCAGGAAACCACTTTTGCACTTGTATAAGTGTGGAAAAAACACTTTTTGCATCTGTGATAGTGTTGAAAAACCACTTTTCGCACTTGTGTTAGTGTTGAAAAACCACTTTTTGCACTTGTGTTGGTGCAGGAAACCACGTTTGCACTTGTATTAGTGTGGAAAAACCACTTTTCGCACTTGTGTTAGTGTTGAAAAACCACTTTTTGCACTTGTGTTAGTGTTGAAAAACCACTTTTCGCACTTGTGTTGGTGCAGGAAACCACTTTTGCACTTGTATTAGTGTGGAAAAAACACTTTTTGCACTTGTGATAGTGTTGAAAAACCACTTTTCGCACTTGTGTTGGTGCAGGAAACCACTTTTGCACTTGTAATAGTGTGGAAAAACCACTTTTTGCACTTGTGTTAGTTTTGAAAAACCACTTTTCGCACTTGTGTTAGTGTTGAAAAACCACTTTTCGCACTTGTGTGGGTGCAGGAAACCACTTTTGCACTTGTATTAGTGTGGAAAAAACACTTTTTGCACTTGTGATAGTGTTGAAAAACCACTTTTCGCACTTGTGTTAGTGTTGAAAAACCACTTTTCGCACTTGTGTTGGTGCAGGAAACCACTTTTGCACTTGTATTAGTGTGGAAAAAACACTTTTTGCACTTGTGATAGTGTTGATAAACCACTTGTCGCACTTGTGTTAGTGTTGAAAAACCACTTTTCGCACTTGTGTTGGTGTTGAAAAACCACTTTTCGCCCTTGCGTTAGTGTTGAAAAACCACTTTTCGCACTTGTGTTAGTGTTGAAAAACCACTTTTCGCACTTGTGTTGGTGCAGGAAACCACTTTTGCACTTGTATTAGTGTGGAAAAACCACTTTTCGCACTTGTGTTAGTGTTGAAAAACCACTTTTCGCACTTGTGTTAGTGTTGAAAAACCACTTTTCGCACTTGTGTTGGTGCAGGAAACCACTTTTGCACTTGTATTAGTGTGGAAAAAACACTTTTTGCACTTGTGATAGTGTTGAAAAACCAATTTTTGCACTTGTGATAGTGTTGAAAAACCACTTTTCGCACTTGTGTTGGTGCAGGAAACCACTTTTGCACTTGTATTAGTGTGGAAAAACCACTTTTCGCACTTGTGTTAGTGTTGAAAAACCACTTTTTGCACTTGTGTTGGTGTTGAAAAACCACTTTTCGCACTTGTGTTAGTGTTGAAAAACCACTTTTCGCACTTGTGTTAGTGTTGAAAAACCACTTTTCGCACTTGTGTTGGTGCAGGAAACCACTTTTGCACTTGTATTAGTGTGGAAAAACCACTTTTCGCACTTGTGTTAGTGTTGAAAAACCACTTTTTGCACTTATGTTGTTGTTGAAAAACCACTTTTCGCACTTGTGTTGGTGCAGGAAACCACTTTTGCACTTGTATTAGTGTGGAAAAAACACTTTTTGCACTTGTGATAGTGTTGAAAAACCACTTTTTGCACTTGTGTTAGTGTTGAAAAACCACTTTTCGCACTTGTGTTGGTGCAGGAAACCACTTTTGCACTTGTAATAGTGTGGAAAAAACACTTTTTGCCCTTGTGATAGTGTTGAAAAACTACTTTTCGCACTTGTGTTAGTGTTGAAAAACCACTTTTCGCACTTGTGTTGGTGCAGGTAACCACTTTTGCACTTGTATTATTGTGGAAAAACCACTTTTCGCACTTGTGATAGTGTTGAAAAACCACTTTTCGCACTTGTGTTGGTGCAGGAAACCACTTTTGCACTTGTATAAGTGTGGAAAAAACACTTTTTGCACCTGTGATAGTGTTGAAAAACCACTTTTCGCACTTGTGTTAGTGTTGAAAAACCACTTTTTGCACTTGTGTTGGTGCAGGAAACCACGTTTGCACTTGTATTAGTGTGGAAAAACCACTTTTCGCACTTGTGTTAGTGTTGAAAAACCACTTTTTGCACTTGTGTTAGTGTTGAAAAACCACTTTTCGCACTTGTGTTGGTGCAGGAAACCACTTTTGCACTTGTATTAGTGTGGAAAAAACACTTTTTGCACTTGTGATAGTGTTGAAAAACCACTTTTCGCATTTGTGTTAGTGTTGAAAAACCACTTTTCGCACATGTGTTGGTGCAGGAAACCACTTTTGCACTTGTATTAGTGTGGAAAAACCACTTTTCGCACTTGTGTTAGTGTGGAAAAACCACTTTTCGCACTTGTGTTAGTGTTGAAAAACCACTTTTCGCACTTGTGTTAGTGTTGAAAAACCACTTTTCGCTCTTGTGTTAGTGTTGAAAAACCACTTTTCGCACTTGTGTTGGTGCAGGAAACCACTTTTGCACTTGTATTAGTGTGGAAAAACCACTTTTCGCACTTGTGTTAGTGTTGAAAAACCACTTTTTGCACTTGTGTTGTTGTTGAAAAACCACTTTTCGCACTTGTGTTGGTGCAGGAAACCACTTTTGCACTTGTATTAGTGTGGAAAAAACACTTTTTGCACTTGTGATAGTGTTGAAAAACCACGTTTCGCACTTGTATTAGTGTTGAAAAACCACTTTTCGCACATGTGTTGGTGCAGGAAACCACTTTTGCACTTGTTTTAGTGTGGAAAAACCACTTTTCGCACTTGTGTTAGTGTTGAAAAACCACTTTTCGCACTTGTGTTAGTGTTGAAAAACCACTTTTCGCACTTGTGTTGGTGCAGGAAACCACTTTTGCACTTGTATTAGTGTGGAAAAACCACTTTTCGCACTTGTGTTAGTGTTGAAAAACCACTTTTCGCACTTGTGTTAGTGTTGAAAAACCACTTTTCGCTCTTGTGTTAGTGTTGAAAAACCACTTTTCGCACTTGTGTTGGTGCAGGAAACCACTTTTGCACTTGTATTAGTGTGGAAAAAACCACTTTTCGCACTTGTGTTAGTGTTGAAAAACCACTTTTTGCACTTGTGTTGTTGTTGAAAAACCACTTTTCGCACTTGTGTTGGTGCAGGAAACCACTTTTGCACTTGTATTAGTGTGGAAAAAAACACTTTTTGCACTTGTGATAGTGTTGAAAAACCACGTTTCGCACTTGTATTAGTGTTGAAAAACCACTTTTCGCACATGTGTTGGTGCAGGAAACCACTTTTGCACTTGTATTAGTGTGGAAAAACCACTTTTTGCACTTGTGTTAGTGTTGAAAAACCACTTTTCGCACTTGTGTTAGTGTTGAAAAACCACTTTTCGCACTTGTGTTGGTGCAGGAAACCACTTTTGCACTTGTATTAGTGTGGAAAAAACACTTTTTGCACTTGTGATAGTGTTGAAAAACCACTTTTTGCACTTGTGATAGTGTTGAAAAACCACTTTTCGCACTTGTGTTAGTGTTGAAAAACCACTTTTCGCACTTGTGTTGGTGCAGGAAACCACTTTTGCACTTGTATTAGTGTGGAAAAACCACTTTTCGCACTTGTGTTAGTGTTGAAAAACCACTTTTCGCACTTGTGTTAGTGTTGAAAAACCACTTTTCGCACTTGTGTTAGTGTTGAAAAACCACTTTTCGCACTTGTGTTGGTGCAGGAAACCACTTTTGCACTTGTATTAGTGTGGAAAAAACACTTTTTGCACTTGTGATAGTGTTGAAAAACCACTTTTCGCACTTGTGTTAGTGTTGAAAAACCACTTTTCGCACTTGTGTTGGTGCAGGAAACCACTTTTGCGCTTGTATTAGTGTGGAAAAACCAATTTTCGCACTTGTGTTAGTGTTGAAAAACCACTTTTCGCACTTGTGTTGGTGCAGGAAACCACTTTTGCACTTGTATTAGTGTGGAAAAAACACTTTTTGCACTTGTGATAGTGTTGAAAAACCAATTTTTGCACTTGTGATAGTGTTGAAAAACCACTTTTCGCACTTGTGTTGGTGCAGGAAACCACTTTTGCACTTGTATTAGTGTGGAAAAACCACTTTTCGCACTTGTGTTAGTGTTGAAAAACCACTTTTTGCACTTGTGTTGGTGTTGAAAAACCACTTTTCGCACTTGTGTTAGTGTTGAAAAACCACTTTTCGCACTTGTGTTAGTGTTGAAAAACCACTTTTCGCACTTGTGTTGGTGCAGGAAACCACTTTTGCACTTGTATTAGTGTGGAAAAACCACTTTTCGCACTTGTGTTAGTGTTGAAAAACCACTTTTTGCACTTGTGTTAGTGTTGAAAAACCACTTTTCGCACTTGTGTTAGTGTTTAAAAACCACTTTTCGCACTTGTGTTGGTGCAGGAGACCACTTTTGCACTTGTATTAGTGTGGAAAAAACACTTTTTGCACTTGTGATAGTGTTGAAAAACCACTTTTCGCACTTGTGTTAGTGTTGAAAAACCACTTTTCGCACTTGTGTTGGTGCAGGAAACCACTTTTGCACTTGTATTAGTGTGGAAAAAACACTTTTTGCACTTGTGATAGTGTTGAAAAACCACTTTTTGCACTTGTGATAGTGTTGAAAAACCACTTTTCGCACTTGTGTTAGTGTTGAAAAACCACTTTTCGCACTTGTGTTGGTGCAGGAAACCACTTTTGCACTTGTATTAGTGTGGAAAAAACACTTTTTGCACTTGTGATAGTGTTGAAAAACCACTTTTTGCACTTGTGATAGTGTTGAAAAACCACTTTTCGCACTTGTGTTAGTGTTGAAAAACCACTTTTTGCACTTGTGTTGGTGCAGGAAACCACTTTTGCACTTGTATTAGTGTGGAAAAACCACTTTTCGCACTTGTGTTAGTGTTGAAAAACCACTTTTCGCACTTGTGTTAGTGTTGAAAAACCACTTTTCGCACTTGTGTTGGTGCAGGAAACCACTTTTGCACTTGTATTAGTGTGGAAAAAACACTTTTTGCACTTGTGATAGTGTTGAAAAACCACTTTTTGCACTTGTGTTAGTGTTGAAAAACCACTTTTCGCACTTGTGTTAGTGTTGAAAAACCACTTTTCGCACTTGTGTTGGTGCAGGAAACCACTTTTGCACTTGTAATAGTGTGGAAAAAACACTTTTTGCCCTTGTGATAGTGTTGAAAAACCACTTTTTGCACTTGTGATAGTGTTGAAAAACCACTTTTCGCACTTGTGTTAGTGTTGAAAAACCACTTTTCGCACTTGTGTTGGTGCAGGAAACCACTTTTGCACTTGTAATAGTGTGGAAAAAACACTTTTTGCCCTTGTGATAGTGTTGAAAAACCACTTATTGCACTTGTGTTAGTGTTGAAAAACCACTTTTCTGCACTTGTGTTGGTGCAGGTAACCACTTTTGCACTTGTATTAGTGTGGAAAAACCACTTTTCGCACTTGTGATAGTGTTGAAAAACCACTTTTCGCACTTGTGTTGGTGCAGGAAACCACTTTTGCACTTGTATTAGTGTGGAAAAAACACTTTTTGCACCTGTGATAGTGTTGAAAAACCACTTTTCGCACTTGTGTTAGTGTTGAAAAACCACTTTTTGCACTTGTGTTGGTGCAGGAAACCACGTTTACACTTGTATTAGTGTGGAAAAACCACTTTTCGCACTTGTGTTAGTGTTGAAAAACCACTTTTTGCACTTGTGTTAGTGTTGAAAAACCACTTTTCGCACTTGTGTTGGTGCAGGTAACCACTTTTGCACTTGTATTAGTGTGGAAAAAACACTTTTTGCACTTGTGATAGTGTTGAAAAACCACTTTTCGCATTTGTGTTAGTGTTGAAAAACCACTTTTCGCACATGTGTTGGTGCAGGAAACCACTTTTGCACTTGTATTAGTGTGGAAAAACCACTTTTCGCACTTGTGTTAGTGTTGAAAAACCACTTTTCGCACTTGTGTTAGTGTTGAAAAACCACTTTTCGCTCTTGTGTTAGTGTTGAAAAACCACTTTTGCGCACTTGTGTTGGTGCAGGAAACCACTTTTGCACTTGTATTAGTGTGGAAAAACCACTTTTCGCACTTGTGTTAGTGTTGAAAAACCACTTTTTGCACTTGTGTTGTTGTTGAAAAACCACTTTTCGCACTTGTGTTGGTGCAGGAAACCACTTTTGCACTTGTATTAGTGTGGAAAAAACACTTTTTGCACTTTTGATAGTGTTGAAAAACCACGTTTCGCACTTGTATTAGTGTTGAAAAACCACTTTTCGCACATGTGTTGGTGCAGGAAACCACTTTTGCACTTGTATTAGTGTGGAAAAACCACTTTTCGCACTTGTGTTAGTGTTGAAAAACCACTTTTCGCACTTGTGTTAGTGTTGAAAAACCACTTTTCGCACTTGTGTTGTTGCAGGAAACCACTTTTGCACTTGTATTAGTGTGGAAAAACCACTTTTCGCACTTGTGTTAGTGTTGAAAAACCACTTTTCGCACTTGTGTTAGAGTTGAAAAACCACTTTTCGCACTTGTGTTGTTGCAGGAAACCACTATTGCACTTGTATTAGTGTGGAAAAACCACTTTTCGCACTTGTGTTAGTGTTGAAAAACCACTTTTCGCTCTTGTGTTAGTGTTGAAAAACCACTTTTCGCACTTGTGTTGGTGCAGGAAACCACTTTTGCACTTGTATTAGTGTGGAAAACCACTTTTCGCACTTGTGTTAGTGTTGAAAAACCACTTTTTGCACTTGCGTTGTTGTTGAAAAACCACTTTTCGCACTTGTGTTGGTGCAGGAAACCACTTTTGCACTTGTATTAGTGTGGAAAAAACACTTTTTGCACTTGTGATAGTGTTGAAAAACCATGTTTCGCACTTGTATTGGTGTTGAAAAAGCACTTTTCGCACATGTGTTGGTGCAGGAAACCACTTTTGCACTTGTATTATTGTGGAAAAACCACTTTTCGCACTTGTGTTAGTGTTGAAAAACCACTTTTCGCACTTGTGTTAGTGTTGAAAAACCACTTTTCGCACTTGTGTTAGTGCAGGAAACCACTTTTGCACTTGTATTAGTGTGGAAAAAACACTTTTTGCACTTGTGATAGTGTTGAAAAACCACTTTTTGCACTTGTGATAGTGTTGAAAAACCACTTTTCGCACTTGTGTTAGTGTTGAAAAACCACTTTTCGCACTTGTGTTGGTGCAGGAAACCACTTTTGCACTTGTATTAGTGTGGAAAAAACACTTTTTGCACTTGTGATAGTGTTGAAAAACCACTTTTTGCACTTGTGATAGTGTTGAAAAACCACTTTTCGCACTTGTGTTAGTGTTGAAAAACCACTTTTCGCACTTGTGTTGGTGGAGGAAACCACTTTTGCACTTGTATTAGTGTGGAAAAACCACTTTTCGCACTTGTGTTAGTGTTGAAAAACCACTTTTCGCACTTGTGTTAGTGTTGAAAAACCACTTTTCGCACTTGTATTAGTGTTGAAAAACCACTTTTCGCACATGTGTTGGTGCAGGAAACCACTTTTGCACTTGTATTAGTGTGGAAAAACCACTTTTCGCACTTGTGTTAGTGTTGAAAAATCAATTTTCGCACTTGTGTTGGTGCAGGAAACCACTTTTGCACTTGTATTAGTGTGGAAAAACCACTTTTCGCACTTGTGTTAGTGTTGAAAAACCACTTTTCGCACTTGTGTTAGTGTTGAAAAACCACTTTTTGCTCTTGTGTTAGTGTTGAAAAACCACTTTTCACACTTGTGTTGGTGCAGGAAACCACTTTTGCACTTGTATTAGTGTGGAAAAACCTCTTTTCGCACTTGTGTTAGTGTTGAAAAACCACTTTTTGCACTTGTGTTGTTGTTGAAAAACCACTTTTCGCACTTGTGTTGGTGCAGGAAACCACTTTTGCACTTGTATTAGTGTGGAAAAAACACTTTTTGCACTTTTGATAGTGTTGAAAAACCACGTTTCGCACTTGTATTAGTGTTGAAAAACCACTTTTCGCACATGTGTTGGTGCAGGAAACCACTTTTGCACTTGTATTAGTGTGGAAAAACCACTTTTCGCACTTGTGTTGTTGCAGGAAACCACTTTTGCACTTGTATTAGTGTGGAAAAACCACTTTTCGCACTTGTGTTAGTGTTGAAAAACCACTTTTCGCACTTGTGTTAGTGTTGAAAAACCACTTTTCGCACTTGTGTTGTTGCAGGAAACCACTATTGCACTTGTATTAGTGTGGAAAAACCACTTTTCGCACTTGTGTTAGTGTTGAAAAACCACTTTTCGCTCTTGTGTTAGTGTTGAAAAACCACTTTTCGCACTTGTGTTAGTGTTGAAAAACCACTTTTTGCACTTGTGTTGTTGTTGAAAAACCACTTTTCGCACTTGTGTTGGTGCAGGAAACCACTTTTGCACTTGTATTAGTGTGGAAAAAACACTTTTTGCACTTGCGATAGTGTTGAAAAACCACGTTTCGCACTTGTATTAGTGTTGAAAAAGCACTTTTCGCACATGTGTTGGTGCAGGAAACCACTTTTGCACTTATATTATTGTGGAAAAACAACTTTTCGCACTTGTGTTAGTGTTGAAAAACCACTTTTCGCACTTGTGTTAGTGTTGAAAAACCACTTTTCGCACTTGTGTTGGTGCAGGAAACCACTTTTGCACTTGTATTAGTGTGGAAAAAACACTTTTTGCACTTGTGATAGTGTTGAAAAACCACTTTTTGCACTTGTGATAGTGTTGAAAAACCACTTTTCGCACTTGTGTTAGTGTTGAAAAACCACTTTTCGCACTTGTGTTGGTGCAGGAAACCACTTTTGCACTTGTATTAGTGTGGAAAAAACACTTTTTGCACTTGTGATAGTGTTGAAAAACCACTTTTTGCACTTGTGGTAGTGTTGAAAAACCACTTTTTGCACTTGTGTTAGTGTTGAAAAACCACTTTTCGCACTTGTGTTGGTGCAGGAAACCACTTTTGCACTTGTATTAGTGTGGAAAAACCACTTTTCGCACTTGTGTTAGTGTTGAAAAAACCACTTTTCGCACTTGTGTTAGTGTTGAAAAACCACTTTTCGCACTTGTGTTAGTGTTGAAAAACCACTTTTCGCACTTGTGTTGGTGCAGGAAACCACTTTTGCACTTGTATTAGTGTGGAAAAAACACTTTTTGCACTTGTGATAGTGTTGAAAAACCACTTTTCGCACTTGTGTTAGTGTTGAAAAACCACTTTTTGCACTTGTGTTGGTGCAGGAAACCACTTTTGCGCTTGTATTAGTGTGGAAAAACCACTTTTCGCACTTGTGTTAGTGTTGAAAAACCACTTTTTCGCACTTGTGTTAGTGTTGAAAAACCACTTTTCGCACTTGTGTTGGTGCAGGAAACCACTTTTGCACTTGTATTAGTGTGGAAAAAACACTTTTTGCACTTGTGATAGTGTTGAAAAACCAATTTTTGCACTTGTGATAGTGTTGAAAAACCACTTTTCGCACTTGTGTTGGTGCAGGAAACCACTTTTGCACTTGTATTAGTGTGGCAAAACCACTTTTCGCACTTGTGTTAGTGTTGAAAAACCACTTTTTGCACTTGTGTTGGTGTTGAAAAACCACTTTTCGCACTTGTGTTAGTGTTGAAAAACCACTTTTCGCACTTGTGTTAGTGTTGAAAAACCACTTTTCGCACTTGTGTTGGTGCAGGAAACCACTTTTGCACTTGTATTAGTGTGGAAAAACCACTTTTCGCACTTGTGTTAGTGTTGAAAAACCACTTTTTGCACTTATGTTGTTGTTGAAAAACCACTTTTCGCACTTGTGTTGGTGCAGGAAACCACTTTTGCACTTGTATTAGTGTGGAAAAAACACTTTTTGCACTTGTGATAGTGTTGAAAAACCACTTTTTGCACTTGTGTTAGTGTTGAAAAACCACTTTTCGCACTTGTGTTGGTGCAGGAAACCACTTTTGCACTTGTAATAGTGTGGAAAAAACACTTTTGGCCCTTGTGATAGTGTTGAAAAACTACTTTTCGCACTTGTGTTAGTGTTGAAAAACCACTTTTCGCACTTGTGTTGGTGCAGGTAACCACTTTTGCACTTGTATTAGTGTGGAAAAACCACTTTTCGCACTTGTGATAGTGTTGAAAAACCACTTTTCGCACTTGTGTTGGTGCAGGAAACCACTTTTGCACTTGTATAAGTGTGGAAAAAACACTTTTTGCACCTGTGATAGTGTTGAAAAACCACTTTTCGCACTTGTGTTAGTGTTGAAAAACCACTTTTTGCACTTGTGTTGGTGCAGGAAACCACGTTTGCACTTGTATTAGTGTGGAAAAAACACTTTTTGCACCTGTGATAGTGTTGAAAAACCACTTTTCGCACTTGTGTTAGTGTTGAAAAACCACTTTTTGCACTTGTGTTAGTGTTGAAAAACCACTTTTCGCACTTGTGTTGGTGCAGGAAACCACTTTTGCACTTGTATTAGTGTGGAAAAAAACACTTTTTGCACTTGTGATAGTGTTGAAAAACCACTTTTCCGCATTTGTGTTAGTGTTGAAAAACCACTTTTCGCACATGTGTTGGTGCAGGAAACCACTTTTGCACTTGTATTAGTGTGGAAAAACCACTTTTCGCACTTGTGTTAGTGTTGAAAAACCACTTTTCGCACTTGTGTTAGTGTTGAAAAACCACTTTTCGCTCTTGTGTTAGTGTTGAAAAACCACTTTTCGCACTTGTGTTGGTGCAGGAAACCACTTTTGCACTTGTATTAGTGTGGAAAAACCACTTTTCGCACTTGTGTTAGTGTTGAAAAACCACTTTTTGCACTTGTGTTGTTGTTGAAAAACCACTTTTCGCACTTGTGTTGGTGCAGGAAACCACTTTTGCACTTGTATTAGTGTGGAAAAAACACTTTTTGCACTTGTGATAGTGTTGAAAAACCACGTTTCGCACTTGTATTAGTGTTGAAAAACCACTTTTCGCACATGTGTTGGTGCAGGAAACCACTTTTGCACTTGTATTAGTGTGGAAAAACCACTTTTCGCACTTGTGTTAGTGTTGAAAAACCACTTTTCGCACTTGTGTTAGTGTTGAAAAACCACTTTTCGCTCTTGTGTTAGTGTTGAAAAACCACTTTTCGCACTTGTGTTGGTGCAGGAAACCACTTTTGCACTTGTATTAGTGTGGAAAAACCACTTTTCGCACTTGTGTTAGTGTTGAAAAACCACTTTTTGCACTTGTGTTGTTGTTGAAAAACCACTTTTCGCACTTGTGTTGGTGCAGGAAACCACTTTTGCACTTGTATTAGTGTGGAAAAAAACACTTTTTGCACTTGTGATAGTGTTGAAAAACCACGTTTCGCACTTGTATTAGTGTTGAAAAACCACTTTTCGCACATGTGTTGGTGCAGGAAACCACTTTTGCACTTGTAATAGTGTGGAAAAACCACTTTTTGCACTTGTGTTAGTGTTGAAAAAACCACTTTTCGCACTTGTGTTAGTGTTGAAAAACCACTTTTCGCACTTGTGTTGGTGCAGGAAACCACTTTTGCACTTGTATTAGTGTGGAAAAAACACTTTTTGCACTTGTGATAGTGTTGAAAAACCACTTTTTGCACTTGTGATAGTGTTGAAAAACCACTTTTCGCACTTGTGTTAGTGTTGAAAAACCACTTTTCGCACTTGTGTTGGTGCAGGAAACCACTTTTGCACTTGTATTAGTGTGGAAAAACCACTTTTCGCACTTGTGTTAGTGTTGAAAAACCACTTTTCGCACTTGTGTTAGTGTTGAAAAACCACTTTTCGCACTTGTGTTAGTGTTGAAAAACCACTTTTCGCACTTGTGTTGGTGCAGGAAACCACTTTTGCGCTTGTATTAGTGTGGAAAAACCACTTTTCGCACTTGTGTTAGTGTTGAAAAACCACTTTTCGCACTTGTGTTAGTGTTGAAAAACCACTTTTCGCACTTGTGTTGGTGCAGGAAACCACTTTTGCACTTGTATTAGTGTGGAAAAAAACACTTTTTGCACTTGTGATAGTGTTGAAAAACCAATTTTTGCACTTGTGATAGTGTTGAAAAACCACTTTTCGCACTTGTGTTGGTGCAGGAAACCACTTTTGCACTTGTATTAGTGTGGAAAAACCACTTTTCGCACTTGTGTTAGTGTTGAAAAACCACTTTTTGCACTTGTGTTGGTGTTGAAAAACCACTTTTCGCACTTGTGTTAGTGTTGAAAAACCACTTTTCGCACTTGTGTTAGTGTTGAAAAACCACTTTTCGCACTTGTGTTGGTGCAGGAAACCACTTTTGCACTTGTATTAGTGTGGAAAAACCACTTTTCGCACTAGTGTTAGTGTTGAAAAACCACTTTTTGCACTTGTGTTAGTGTTGAAAAACCACTTTTCGCACTTGTGTTAGTGTTTAAAAACCCACTTTTCGCACTTGTGTTGGTGCAGGAGACCACTTTTGCACTTGTGTTAGTGTTGAAAAACCACTTTTCGCACTTGTGTTGGTGCAGGAAACCACTTTTGCACTTGTATTAGTGTGGAAAAAACACTTTTTGCACTTGTGATAGTGTTGAAAAACCACTTTTTGCACTTGTGATAGTGTTGAAAAACCACTTTTCGCACTTGTGTTAGTGTTGAAAAACCACTTTTTGCACTTGTGTTGGTGCAGGAAACCACTTTTGCACTTGTATTAGTGTGGAAAAACCACTTTTCGCACTTGTGTTAGTGTTGAAAAACCACTTTTCGCACTTGTGTTAGTGTTGAAAAACCACTTTTCGCACTTGTGTTGGTGCAGGAAACCACTTTTGCACTTGTATTAGTGTGGAAAAAACACTTTTTGCACTTGTGATAGTGTTGAAAAACCACTTTTTGCACTTGTGATAGTGTTGAAAAACCACTTTTCGCACTTGTGTTAGTGTTGAAAAACCACTTTTTGCACTTGTGTTGGTGCAGGAAACCACTTTAGCACTTGTATTAGTGTGGAAAAACCACTTTTCGCACTTGTGTTAGTGTTGAAAAACCACTTTTCGCACTTGTGTTAGTGTTGAAAAACCACTTTTCGCACTTGTGTTGGTGCAGGAAACCACTTTTGCACTTGTATTAGTGTGGAAAAAACACTTTTTGCACTTGTGATAGTGTTGAAAAACCACTTTTTGCACTTGTGTTAGTGTTGAAAAACCACTTTTCGCACTTGTGTTAGTGTTGAAAAACCACTTTTCGCACTTGTGTTGGTGCAGGAAACCACTTTTGCACTTGTAATAGTGTGGAAAAAACACTTTTTGCCCTTGTGATAGTGTTGAAAAACCACTTTTTGCACTTGTGATAGTGTTGAAAAACCACTTTTCGCACTTGTGTTAGTGTTGAAAAACCACTTTTCGCACTTGTGTTGGTGCAGGAAACCACTTTTGCACTTGTAATAGTGTGGAAAAAACACTTTTTGCCCTTGTGATAGTGTTGAAAAACCACTTTTCGCACTCGTGTTAGTGTTGAAAAACCACTTTTCTGCACTTGTGTTGGTGCAGGTAACCACTTTTGCACTTGTATTAGTGTGGAAAAACCACTTTTCGCACTTGTGATAGTGTTGAAAACCCACTTTTCGCACTTGTGTTGGTGCAGGAAACCACTTTTGCACTTGTATTAGTGTGGAAAAAACACTTTTTGCACCTGTGATAGTGTTGAAAAACCACTTTTCGCACTTGTGTTAGTGTTGAAAAACCACTTTTTGCACTTGTGTTGGTGCAGGAAACCACGTTTGCACTTGTATTAGTGTGGAAAAACCACTTTTCGCACTTGTGTTAGTGTTGAAAAACCACTTTTTGCACTTGTGTTAGTGTTGAAAAACCACTTTTCGCACTTGTGTTGGTGCAGGTAACCACTTTTGCACTTGTATTAGTGTGGAAAAAACACTTTTTGCACTTGTGATAGTGTTGAAAAACCACTTTTCGCATTTGTGTTAGTGTTGAAAAACCACTTTTCGCACATGTGTTGGTGCAGGAAACCACTTTTGCACTTGTATTAGTGTGGAAAAACCACTTTTCGCACTTGTGTTAGTGTTGAAAAACCACTTTTCGCACTTGTGTTAGTGTTGAAAAACCACTTTTCGCTCTTGTGTTAGTGTTGAAAAACCACTTTTGCGCACTTGTGTTGGTGCAGGAAACCACTTTTGCACTTGTATTAGTGTGGAAAAACCACTTTTCGCACTTGTGTTAGTGTTGAAAAACCACTTTTTGCACTTGTGTTGTTGTTGAAAAACCACTTTTCGCACTTGTGTTGGTGCAGGAAACCACTTTTGCACTTGTATTAGTGTGGAAAAAACACTTTTTGCACTTTTGATAGTGTTGAAAAACCACGTTTCGCACTTGTATTAGTGTTGAAAAACCACTTTTCGCACATGTGTTGGTGCAGGAAACCACTTTTGCACTTGTATTAGTGTGGAAAAACCACTTTTCGCACTTGTGTTAGTGTTGAAAAACCACTTTTCGCACTTGTGTTAGTGTTGAAAAACCACTTTTCGCACTTGTGTTGTTGCAGGAAACCACTTTTGCACTTGTATTAGTGTGGAAAAACCACTTTTCGCACTTGTGTTAGTGTTGAAAAACCACTTTTCGCACTTGTGTTAGTGTTGAAAAACCACTTTTCGCACTTGTGTTGTTGCAGGAAACCACTATTGCACTTGTATTAGTGTGGAAAAACCACTTTTCGCACTTGTGTTAGTGTTGAAAAACCACTTTTCGCTCTTGTGTTAGTGTTGAAAAACCACTTTTCGCACTTGTGTTGGTGCAGGAAACCACTTTTGCCTTGTATTAGTGTGGAAAAAACACTTTTTGCACTTGTGATAGTGTTGAAAAACCATGTTTCGCACTTGTATTGGTGTTGAAAAAGCACTTTTCGCACATGTGTTGGTGCAGGAAACCACTTTTGCACTTGTATTATTGTGGAAAAACCACTTTTCGCACTTGTGTTAGTGTTGAAAAACCACTTTTCGCACTTGTGTTAGTGTTGAAAAACCACTTTTCGCACTTGTGTTAGTGCAGGAAACCACTTTTGCACTTGTATTAGTGTGGAAAAAACACTTTTTGCACTTGTGATAGTGTTGAAAAACCACTTTTTGCACTTGTGATAGTGTTGAAAAACCACTTTTCGCACTTGTGTTAGTGTTGAAAAACCACTTTTCGCACTTGTGTTGGTGCAGGAAACCACTTTTGCACCTGTATTAGTGTGGAAAAAACACTTTTTGCACTTGTGATAGTGTTGAAAAACCACTTTTTGCACTTGTGATAGTGTTGAAAAACCACTTTTCGCACTTGTGTTAGTGTTGAAAAACCACTTTTCGCACTTGTGTTGGTGGAGGAAACCACTTTTGCACTTGTATTAGTGTGGAAAAACCACTTTTCGCACTTGTGTTAGTGTTGAAAAACCACTTTTCGCACTTGTGTTAGTGTTGAAAAACCACTTTTCGCACTTGTATTAGTGTTGAAAAACCACTTTTCGCACATGTGTTGGTGCAGGAAACCACTTTTGCACTTGTATTAGTGTGGAAAAACCACTTTTCGCACTTGTGTTAGTGTTGAAAAATCAATTTTCGCACTTGTGTTGGTGCAGGAAACCACTTTTGCACTTGTATTAGTGTGGAAAAACCACTTTTCGCACTTGTGCTAGTGTTGAAAAACCACTTTTCGCACTTGTGTTAGTGTTGAAAAACCACTTTTCGCTCTTGTGTTAGTGTTGAAAAACCACTTTTCACACTTGTGTTGGTGCAGGAAACCACTTTTGCACTTGTATTAGTGTGGAAAAACCTCTTTTCGCACTTGTGTTAGTGTTGAAAAACCACTTTTTGCACTTGTGTTGTTGTTGAAAAACCACTCTTCGCACTTGTGTTGGTGCAGGAAACCACTTTTGCACTTGTATTAGTGTGGAAAAAACACTTTTTGCACTTTTGATAGTGTTGAAAAACCACGTTTCGCACTTGTATTAGTGTTGAAAAACTACTTTTCGCACATGTGTTGGTGCAGGAAACCACTTTTGCACTTGTATTAGTGTGGAAAAACCACTTTTCGCACTTGTGTTAGTGTTGAAAAACCACTTTTCGCACTTGTGTTGTTGCAGGAAACCACTTTTGCACTTGTATTAGTGTGGAAAAACCACTTTTCGCACTTGTGTTAGTGTTGAAAAACCACTTTTCGCACTTGTGTTAGTGTTGAAAAACCACTTTTCGCACTTGTGTTGTTGCAGGAAACCACTATTGCACTTGTATTAGTGTGGAAAAACCACTTTTCGCACTTGTGTTAGTGTTGAAAAACCACTTTTCGCTCTTGTGTTAGTGTTGAAAAACCACTTTTCGCACTTGTGTTAGTGTTGAAAAACCACTTTTTGCACTTGTGTTGTTGTTGAAAAACCACTTTTCGCACTTGTGTTGGTGCAGGAAACCACTTTTGCACTTGTATTAGTGTGGAAAAACACTTTTTGCACTTGCGATAGTGTTGAAAAACCACGTTTCGCACTTGTATTAGTGTTGAAAAAGCACTTTTCGCACATGTGTTGGTGCAGGAAACCACTTTTGCACTTATATTATTGTGGAAAAACAACTTTTCGCACTTGTGTTAGTGTTGAAAAACCACTTTTCGCACTTGTGTTAGTGTTGAAAAACCACTTTTCGCACTTGTGTTGGTGCAGGAAACCACTTTTGCACTTGTGTTGGTGCAGGAAACCACGTTTGCACTTGTATTAGTGTGGAAAAACCACTTTTCGCACTTGTGTTAGTGTTGAAAAACCACTTTTCGCACTTGTGTTAGTGTTGAAAAACCACTTTTCGCACTTGTATTAGTGTTGAAAAACCACTTTTCGCACATGTGTTGGTGCAGGAAACCACTTTTGCACTTGTATTAGTGTGGAAAAACCACTTTTCGCACTTGTGTTAGTGTTGAAAAATCAATTTTCGCACTTGTGTTGGTGCAGGAAACCACTTTTGCACTTGTATTAGTGTGGAAAAACCACTTTTCGCACTTGTGTTAGTGTTGAAAAACCACTTTTCGCACTTGTGTTAGTGTTGAAAAACCACTTTTCGCTCTTGTGTTAGTGTTGAAAAACCACTTTTCACACTTGTGTTGGTGCAGGAAACCACTTTTGCACTTGTATTAGTGTGGAAAAACCTCTTTTCGCACTTGTGTTAGTGTTGAAAAACCACTTTTTGCACTTGTGTTGTTGTTGAAAAACCACTCTTCGCACTTGTGTTGGTGCAGGAAACCACTTTTGCACTTGTATTAGTGTGGAAAAAACACTTTTTGCACTTTTGATAGTGTTGAAAAACCACGTTTCGCACTTGTATTAGTGTTGAAAAACTACTTTTCGCACATGTGTTGGTGCAGGAAACCACTTTTGCACTTGTATTAGTGTGGAAAAACCACTTTTCGCACTTGTGTTAGTGTTGAAAAACCACTTTTCGCACTTGTGTTGTTGCAGGAAACCACTTTTGCACTTGTATTAGTGTGGAAAAACCACTTTTCGCACTTGTGTTAGTGTTGAAAAACCACTTTTCGCACTTGTGTTAGTGTTGAAAAACCACTTTTCGCACTTGTGTTGTTGCAGGAAACCACTATTGCACTTGTATTAGTGTGGAAAAACCACTTTTCGCACTTGTGTTAGTGTTGAAAAACCACTTTTCGCTCTTGTGTTAGTGTTGAAAAACCACTTTTCGCACTTGTGTTAGTGTTGAAAAACCACTTTTTGCACTTGTGTTGTTGTTGAAAAACCACTTTTCGCACTTGTGTTGGTGCAGGAAACCACTTTTGCACTTGTATTAGTGTGGAAAAAACACTTTTTGCACTTGCGATAGTGTTGAAAAACCACGTTTCGCACTTGTATTAGTGTTGAAAAAGCACTTTTCGCACATGTGTTGGTGCAGGAAACCACTTTTGCACTTATATTATTGTGGAAAAACAACTTTTCGCACTTGTGTTAGTGTTGAAAAACCACTTTTCGCACTTGTGTTAGTGTTGAAAAACCACTTTTCGCACTTGTGTTGGTGCAGGAAACCACTTTTGCACTTGTGTTGGTGCAGGAAACCACGTTTGCACTTGTATTAGTGTGGAAAAACCACTTTTCGCACTTGTGTTAGTGTTGAAAAACCACTTTTTGCACTTGTGTTAGTGTTGAAAAACCACTTTTCGCACTTGTGTTGGTGCAGGTAACCACTTTTGCACTTGTATTAGTGTGGAAAAAACACTTTTTGCACTTGTGATAGTGTTGAAAAACCACTTTTCGCATTTGTGTTAGTGTTGAAAAACCACTTTTCGCACATGTGTTGGTGCAGGAAACCACTTTTGCACTTGTATTAGTGTGGAAAAACCACTTTTCGCACTTGTGTTAGTGTTGAAAAACCACTTTTCGCACTTGTGTTAGTGTTGAAAAACCACTTTTCGCTCTTGTGTTAGTGTTGAAAAACCACTTTTGCGCACTTGTGTTGGTGCAGGAAACCACTTTTGCACTTGTATTAGTGTGGAAAAACCACTTTTCGCACTTGTGTTAGTGTTGAAAAACCACTTTTTGCACTTGTGTTGTTGTTGAAAAACCACTTTTCGCACTTGTGTTGGTGCAGGAAACCACTTTTGCACTTGTATTAGTGTGGAAAAAACACTTTTTGCACTTTTGATAGTGTTGAAAAACCACGTTTCGCACTTGTATTAGTGTTGAAAAACCACTTTTCGCACATGTGTTGGTGCAGGAAACCACTTTTGCACTTGTATTAGTGTGGAAAAACCACTTTTCGCACTTGTGTTAGTGTTGAAAAACCACTTTTCGCACTTGTGTTAGTGTTGAAAAACCACTTTTCGCACTTGTGTTGTTGCAGGAAACCACTTTTGCACTTGTATTAGTGTGGAAAAACCACTTTTCGCACTTGTGTTAGTGTTGAAAAACCACTTTTCGCACTTGTGTTAGTGTTGAAAAACCACTTTTCGCACTTGTGTTGTTGCAGGAAACCACTATTGCACTTGTATTAGTGTGGAAAAACCACTTTTCGCACTTGTGTTAGTGTTGAAAAACCACTTTTCGCTCTTGTGTTAGTGTTGAAAAACCACTTTTCGCACTTGTGTTGGTGCAGGAAACCACTTTTGCACTTGTATTAGTGTGGAAAAACCACTTTTCGCACTTGTGTTAGTGTTGAAAAACCACTTTTTGCACTTGCGTTGTTGTTGAAAAACCACTTTTCGCACTTGTGTTGGTGCAGGAAACCACTTTTGCACTTGTATTAGTGTGGAAAAAACACTTTTTGCACTTGTGATAGTGTTGAAAAACCATGTTTCGCACTTGTATTGGTGTTGAAAAAGCACTTTTCGCACATGTGTTGGTGCAGGAAACCACTTTTGCACTTGTATTATTGTGGAAAAACCACTTTTCGCACTTGTGTTAGTGTTGAAAAACCACTTTTCGCACTTGTGTTAGTGTTGAAAAACCACTTTTCGCACTTGTGTTAGTGCAGGAAACCACTTTTGCACTTGTATTAGTGTGGAAAAAACACTTTTTGCACTTGTGATAGTGTTGAAAAACCACTTTTTGCACTTGTGATAGTGTTGAAAAACCACTTTTCGCACTTGTGTTAGTGTTGAAAAACCACTTTTCGCACTTGTGTTGGTGCAGGAAACCACTTTTGCACTTGTATTAGTGTGGAAAAAACACTTTTTGCACTTGTGATAGTGTTGAAAAACCACTTTTTGCACTTGTGATAGTGTTGAAAAACCACTTTTCGCACTTGTGTTAGTGTTGAAAAACCACTTTTCGCACTTGTGTTGGTGGAGGAAACCACTTTTGCACTTGTATTAGTGTGGAAAAACCACTTTTCGCACTTGTGTTAGTGTTGAAAAACCACTTTTCGCACTTGTGTTAGTGTTGAAAAACCACTTTTCGCACTTGTATTAGTGTTGAAAAACCACTTTTCGCACATGTGTTGGTGCAGGAAACCACTTTTGCACTTGTATTAGTGTGGAAAAACCACTTTTCGCACTTGTGTTAGTGTTGAAAAATCAATTTTCGCACTTGTGTTGGTGCAGGAAACCACTTTTGCACTTGTATTAGTGTGGGAAAACCACTTTTCGCACTTGTGTTAGTGTTGAAAAACCACTTTTCGCACTTGTGTTAGTGTTGAAAAACCACTTTTCGCTCTTGTGTTAGTGTTGAAAAACCACTTTTCACACTTGTGTTGGTGCAGGAAACCACTTTTGCACTTGTATTAGTGTGGAAAAACCTCTTTTCGCACTTGTGTTAGTGTTGAAAAACCACTTTTTGCACTTGTGTTGTTGTTGAAAAACCACTTTTCGCACTTGTGTTGGTGCAGGAAACCACTTTTGCACTTGTATTAGTGTGGAAAAAACACTTTTTGCACTTTTGATAGTGTTGAAAAACCACGTTTCGCACTTGTATTAGTGTTGAAAAACCACTTTTCGCACATGTGTTGGTGCAGGAAACCACTTTTGCACTTGTATTAGTGTGGAAAAACCACTTTTCGCACTTGTGTTAGTGTTGAAAAACCACTTTTCGCACTTGTGTTAGTGTTGAAAAACCACTTTTCGCACTTGTGTTGTTGCAGGAAACCACTTTTGCACTTGTATTAGTGTGGAAAAACCACTTTTCGCACTTGTGTTAGTGTTGAAAAACCACTTTTCGCACTTGTGTTAGTGTTGAAAAACCACTTTTCGCACTTGTGTTGTTGCAGGAAACCACTATTGCACTTGTATTAGTGTGGAAAAACCACTTTTCGCACTTGTGTTAGTGTTGAAAAACCACTTTTCGCTCTTGTGTTAGTGTTGAAAAACCACTTTTCGCACTTGTGTTAGTGTTGAAAAACCACTTTTTGCACTTGTGTTGTTGTTGAAAAACCACTTTTCGCACTTGTGTTGGTGCAGGAAACCACTTTTGCACTTGTATTAGTGTGGAAAAAACACTTTTTGCACTTGCGATAGTGTTGAAAAACCACGTTTCGCACTTGTATTAGTGTTGAAAAAGCACTTTTCGCACATGTGTTGGTGCAGGAAACCACTTTTGCACTTATATTATTGTGGAAAAACAACTTTTCGCACTTGTGTTAGTGTTGAAAAACCACTTTTCGCACTTGTGTTAGTGTTGAAAAACCACTTTTCGCACTTGTGTTGGTGCAGGAAACCACTTTTGCACTTGTATTAGTGTGGAAAAAACACTTTTTGCACTTGTGATAGTGTTGAAAAACCACTTTTTGCACTTGTGATAGTGTTGAAAAACCACTTTTCGCACTTGTGTTAGTGTTGAAAAACCACTTTTCGCACTTGTGTTGGTGCAGGAAACCACTTTTGCACTTGTATTAGTGTGGAAAAAACACTTTTTGCACTTGTGATAGTGTTGAAAAACCACTTTTTGCACTTGTGGTAGTGTTGAAAAACCACTTTTTGCACTTGTGTTAGTGTTGAAAAACCACTTTTCGCACTTGTGTTGGTGCAGGAAACCACTTTTGCACTTGTATTAGTGTGGAAAAACCACTTTTCGCACTTGTGTTAGTGTTGAAAAACCACTTTTCGCACTTGTGTTAGTGTTGAAAAACCACTTTTCGCACTTGTGTTAGTGTTGAAAAACCACTTTTCGCACTTGTGTTGGTGCAGGAAACCACTTTTGCACTTGTATTAGTGTGGAAAAAACACTTTTTGCACTTGTGATAGTGTTGAAAAACCACTTTTCGCACTTGTGTTAGTGTTGAAAAACCACTTTTTGCACTTGTGTTGGTGCAGGAAACCACTTTTGCGCTTGTATTAGTGTGGAAAAACCACTTTTCGCACTTGTGTTAGTGTTGAAAAACCACTTTTCGCACTTGTGTTAGTGTTGAAAAACCACTTTTCGCACTTGTGTTGGTGCAGGAAACCACTTTTGCACTTGTATTAGTGTGGAAAAAACACTTTTTGCACTTGTGATAGTGTTGAAAAACCAATTTTTGCACTTGTGATAGTGTTGAAAAACCACTTTTCGCACTTGTGTTGGTGCAGGAAACCACTTTTGCACTTGTATTAGTGTGGCAAAACCACTTTTCGCACTTGTGTTAGTGTTGAAAAACCACTTTTTGCACTTGTGTTGGTGTTGAAAAACCACTTTTCGCACTTGTGTTAGTGTTGAAAAACCACTTTTCGCACTTGTGTTAGTGTTGAAAAACCACTTTTCGCACTTGTGTTGGTGCAGGAAACCACTTTTGCACTTGTATTAGTGTGGAAAAACCACTTTTCGCACTTGTGTTAGTGTTGAAAAACCACTTTTTGCACTTATGTTGTTGTTGAAAAACCACTTTTCGCACTTGTGTTGGTGCAGGAAACCACTTTTGCACTTGTATTAGTGTGGAAAAAACACTTTTTGCACTTGTGATAGTGTTGAAAAACCACTTTTTGCACTTGTGTTAGTGTTGAAAAACCACTTTTCGCACTTGTGTTGGTGCAGGAAACCACTTTTGCACTTGTAATAGTGTGGAAAAAACACTTTTTGCCCTTGTGATAGTGTTGAAAAACTACTTTTCGCACTTGTGTTAGTGTTGAAAAACCACTTTTCGCACTTGTGTTGGTGCAGGTAACCACTTTTGCACTTGTATTAGTGTGGAAAAACCACTTTTCGCACTTGTGATAGTGTTGAAAAACCACTTTTCGCACTTGTGTTGGTGCAGGAAACCACTTTTGCACTTGTATAAGTGTGGAAAAAACACTTTTTGCACCTGTGATAGTGTTGAAAAACCACTTTTCGCACTTGTGTTAGTGTTGAAAAACCACTTTTTGCACTTGTGTTGGTGCAGGAAACCACGTTTGCACTTGTATTAGTGTGGAAAAAACACTTTTTGCACCTGTGATAGTGTTGAAAAACCACTTTTCGCACTTGTGTTAGTGTTGAAAAACCACTTTTCGCACTTGTGTTAGTGTTGAAAAACCACTTTTTGCACTTGTGTTAGGAGTTGAAAAACCACTTTTCGCACTTGTGTTGGTGCAGGAAACCACTTTTGCACTTGTATTAGTGTGGAAAAAACACTTTTTGCACTTTTGATAGTGTTGAAAAACCACGTTTCACACTTGTATTAGTGTTGAAAAACCACTTTTCGCACATGTGTTGGTGCAGGAAACCACTTTTGCACTTGTATTAGTGTGGAAAAACCACTTTTCGCACTTGTGTTAGTGTTGAAAAACCACTTTTCGCACTTGTGTTAGTGTTGAAAAACCACTTTTCGCACTTGTGTTGTTGCAGGAAACCACTTTTGCACTTGTATTAGTGTGGAAAAACCACTTTTTGCACTTGTGATAGTGTTGAAAAACCACTTTTCACACTTGTGTTAGTGTTGAAAAACCACTTTTCGCACTTGTGTTGGTGCAGGAAACCACTTTTGCACTTGTAATAGTGTGGAAAAAACACTTTTTGCCCTTGTGATAGTGTTGAAAAACCACTTTTCGCACTTGTGTTAGTGTTGAAAAACCACTTTTCTGCACTTGTGTTGGTGCAGGTAACCACTTTTGCACTTGTATTAGTGTGGAAAAACCACTTTTCGCACTTGTGATAGTGTTGAAAAACCACTTTTCGCACTTGTGTTGGTGCAGGAAACCACTTTTGCACTTGTATTAGTGTGGAAAAAACACTTTTTGCACCTGTGATAGTGTTGAAAAACCACTTTTCGCACTTGTGTTAGTGTTGAAAAACCACTTTTTGCACTTGTGTTGGTGCAGGAAACCACGTTTGCACTTGTATTAGTGTGGAAAAACCACTTTTCGCACTTGTGTTAGTGTTGAAAAACCACTTTTTGCACTTGTGTTAGTGTTGAAAAACCACTTTTTGCACTTGTGTTGGTGCAGGAAACCACGTTTGCACTTGTATTAGTGTGGAAAAACCACTTTTCGCACTTGTGTTAGTGTTGAAAAACCACTTTTTGCACTTGTATTAGTGTGGAAAAACCACTTTTCGCACTTGTGTTAGTGTTGAAAAACCACTTTTTGCACTTGCGTTGTTGTTGAAAAACCACTTTTCGCACTTGTGTTGGTGCAGGAAACCACTTTTGCACTTGTATTAGTGTGGAAAAAACACTTTTTGCACTTGTGATAGTGTTGAAAAACCATGTTTCGCACTTGTATTGGTGTTGAAAAAGCACTTTTCGCACATGTGTTGGTGCAGGAAACCACTTTTGCACTTGTATTATTGTGGAAAAACCACTTTTCGCACTTGTGTTAGTGTTGAAAAACCACTTTTTCGCACTTGTGTTAGTGTTGAAAAACCACTTTTCGCACTTGTGTTAGTGCAGGAAACCACTTTTGCACTTGTATTAGTGTGGAAAAAACACTTTTTGCACTTGTGATAGTGTTGAAAAACCACTTTTTGCACTTGTGATAGTGTTGAAAAACCACTTTTCGCACTTGTGTTAGTGTTGAAAAACCACTTTTCGCACTTGTGTTGGTGCAGGAAACCACTTTTGCACTTGTATTAGTGTGGAAAAAACACTTTTTGCACTTGTGATAGTGTTGAAAAACCACTTTTTGCACTTGTGATAGTGTTGAAAAACCACTTTTCGCACTTGTGTTAGTGTTGAAAAACCACTTTTCGCACTTGTGTTGGTGGAGGAAACCACTTTTGCACTTGTATTAGTGTGGAAAAACCACTTTTCGCACTTGTGTTAGTGTTGAAAAACCACTTTTCGCACTTGTGTTAGTGTTGAAAAACCACTTTTCGCACTTGTATTAGTGTTGAAAAACCACTTTTCGCACATGTGTTGGTGCAGGAAACCACTTTTGCACTTGTATTAGTGTGGAAAAACCACTTTTCGCACTTGTGTTAGTGTTGAAAAATCAATTTTCGCACTCGTGTTGGTGAAGGAAACCACTTTTGCACTTGTATTAGTGTGGAAAAACCACTTTTCGCACTTGTGTTAGTGTTGAAAACCCACTTTTCGCACTTGTGTTAGTGTTGAAAAACCACTTTTCGCTCTTGTGTTAGTGTTGAAAAACCACTTTTCACACTTGTGTTGGTGCAGGAAACCACTTTTGCACTTGTATTAGTGTGGAAAAACCTCTTTTCGCACTTGTGTTAGTGTTGAAAAACCACTTTTTGCACTTGTGTTGTTGTCGAAAAACCACTTTTCGCACTTGTGTTGGTGCAGGAAACCACTTTTGCACTTGTATTAGTGTGGAAAAAACACTTTTTGCACTTTTGATAGTGTTGAAAAACCACGTTTCGCACTTGTATTAGTGTTGAAAAACCACTTTTCGCACATGTGTTGGTGCAGGAAACCACTTTTGCACTTGTATTAGTGTGGAAAAACCACTTTTCGCACTTGTGTTAGTGTTGAAAAACCACTTTTCGCACTTGTGTTAGTGTTGAAAAACCACTTTTCGCACTTGTGTTGTTGCAGGAAACCACTTTTGCACTTGTATTAGTGTGGAAAAACCACTTTTCGCACTTGTGTTAGTGTTGAAAAACCACTTTTCGCACTTGTGTTAGTGTTGAAAAACCACTTTTCGCACTTGTGTTGTTGCAGGAAACCACTATTGCACTTGTATTAGTGTGGAAAAACCACTTTTCGCACTTGTGTTAGTGTTGAAAAACCACTTTTCGCTCTTGTGTTAGTGTTGAAAAACCACTTTTCGCACTTGTGTTAGTGTTGAAAAACCA
Source organism: Myxine glutinosa (assembly GCF_964187855.1). Classification (NCBI taxonomy): domain Eukaryota; kingdom Metazoa; phylum Chordata; class Myxini; order Myxiniformes; family Myxinidae; genus Myxine; species Myxine glutinosa. The sequence continues at coordinate 120,193 of NW_027616657.1, read as the reverse complement.
CTTTTTGCACTTGTGTTGTTGTTGAAAAACCACTTTTCGCACTTGTGTTGGTGCAGGAAACCACTTTTGCACTTGTATTAGTGTGGAAAAAACACTTTTTGCACTTGCGATAGTGTTGAAAAACCACGTTTCGCACTTGTATTAGTGTTGAAAAAGCACTTTTCGCACATGTGTTGGTGCAGGAAACCACTTTTGCACTTATATTATTGTGGAAAAACAACTTTTCGCACATGTGTTAGTGTTGAAAAACCACTTTTCGCACTTGTGTTAGTGTTGAAAAACCACTTTTCGCACTTGTGTTGGTGCAGGAAACCACTTTTGCACTTGTATTAGTGTGGAAAAAACACTTTTTGCACTTGTGATAGTGTTGAAAAACCACTTTTTGCACTTGTGATAGTGTTGAAAAACCACTTTTCGCACTTGTGTTAGTGTTGAAAAACCACTTTTCGCACTTGTGTTGGTGCAGGAAACCACTTTTGCACTTGTATTAGTGTGGAAAAAACACTTTTTGCACTTGTGTTAGTGTTGAAAAACCACTTTTCGCACTTGTGTTGGTGCAGGAAACCACTTTTGCACTTGTATTAGTGTGGAAAAACCACTTTTCGCACTTGTGTTAGTGTTGAAAAACCACTTTTTGCACTTGCGTTGTTGTTGAAAAACCACTTTTCGCACTTGTGTTGGTGCAGGAAACCACTTTTGCACTTGTATTAGTGTGGAAAAAACACTTTTTGCACTTGTGATAGTGTTGAAAAACCATGTTTCGCACTTGTATTGGTGTTGAAAAAGCACTTTTCGCACATGTGTTGGTGCAGGAAACCACTTTTGCACTTGTATTATTGTGGAAAAACCACTTTTCGCACTTGTGTTAGTGTTGAAAAACCACTTTTCGCACTTGTGTTAGTGTTGAAAAACCACTTTTCGCACTTGTGTTAGTGCAGGAAACCACTTTTGCACTTGTATTAGTGTGGAAAAAACACTTTTTGCACTTGTGATAGTGTTGAAAAACCACTTTTTGCACTTGTGATAGTGTTGAAAAACCACTTTTCGCACTTGTGTTAGTGTTGAAAAACCACTTTTCGCACTTGTGTTGGTGCAGGAAACCACTTTTGCACTTGTATTAGTGTGGAAAAAACACTTTTTGCACTTGTGATAGTGTTGAAAAACCACTTTTTGCACTTGTGATAGTGTTGAAAAACCACTTTTCGCACTTGTGTTAGTGTTGAAAAACCACTTTTCGCACTTGTGTTGGTGGAGGAAACCACTTTTGCACTTGTATTAGTGTGGAAAAACCACTTTTCGCACTTGTGTTAGTGTTGAAAAACCACTTTTCGCACTTGTGTTAGTGTTGAAAAACCACTTTTCGCACTTGTATTAGTGTTGAAAAACCACTTTTCGCACATGTGTTGGTGCAGGAAACCACTTTTGCACTTGTATTAGTGTGGAAAAACCACTTTTCGCACTTGTGTTAGTGTTGAAAAATCAATTTTCGCACTTGTGTTGGTGCAGGAAACCACTTTTGCACTTGTATTAGTGTGGAAAAACCACTTTTCGCACTTGTGTTAGTGTTGAAAAACCACTTTTCGCACTTGTGTTAGTGTTGAAAAACCACTTTTCGCTCTTGTGTTAGTGTTGAAAAACCACTTTTCACACTTGTGTTGGTGCAGGAAACCACTTTTGCACTTGTATTAGTGTGGAAAAACCTCTTTTCGCACTTGTGTTAGTGTTGAAAAACCACTTTTTGCACTTGTGTTGTTGTTGAAAAACCACTTTTCGCACTTGTGTTGGTGCAGGAAACCACTTTTGCACTTGTATTAGTGTGGAAAAAACACTTTTTGCACTTTTGATAGTGTTGAAAAACCACGTTTCGCACTTGTATTAGTGTTGAAAAACCACTTTTCGCACATGTGTTGGTGCAGGAAACCACTTTTGCACTTGTATTAGTGTGGAAAAACCACTTTCGCACTTGTGTTAGTGTTGAAAAACCACTTTTCGCACTTGTGTTAGTGTTGAAAAACCACTTTTCGCACTTGTGTTGTTGCAGGAAACCACTTTTGCACTTGTATTAGTGTGGAAAAACCACTTTTCGCACTTGTGTTAGTGTTGAAAAACCACTTTTCGCACTTGTGTTAGTGTTGAAAAACCACTTTTCGCACTTGTGTTGTTGCAGGAAACCACTATTGCACTTGTATTAGTGTGGGAAAACCACTTTTCGCACTTGTGTTAGTGTTGAAAAACCACTTTTCGCTCTTGTGTTAGTGTTGAAAAACCACTTTTCGCACTTGTGTTAGTGTTGAAAAACCACTTTTTGCACTTGTGTTGTTGTTGAAAAACCACTTTTCGCACTTGTGTTGGTGCAGGAAACCACTTTTGCACTTGTATTAGTGTGGAAAAAACACTTTTTGCACTTGCGATAGTGTTGAAAAACCACGTTTCGCACTTGTATTAGTGTTGAAAAAGCACTTTTCGCACATGTGTTGGTGCAGGAAACCACTTTTGCACTTATATTATTGTGGAAAAACAACTTTTCGCACTTGTGTTAGTGTTGAAAAACCACTTTTCGCACTTGTGTTAGTGTTGAAAAACCACTTTTCGCACTTGTGTTGGTGCAGGAAACCACTTTTGCACTTGTATTAGTGTGGAAAAAACACTTTTTGCACTTGTGATAGTGTTGAAAAACCACTTTTTGCACTTGTGATAGTGTTGAAAAACCACTTTTCGCACTTGTGTTAGTGTTGAAAAACCACTTTTCGCACTTGTGTTGGTGCAGGAAACCACTTTTGCACTTGTATTAGTGTGGAAAAAACACTTTTTGCACTTGTGATAGTGTTGAAAAACCACTTTTTGCACTTGTGGTAGTGTTGAAAAACCACTTTTTGCACTTGTGTTAGTGTTGAAAAACCACTTTTCGCACTTGTGTTGGTGCAGGAAACCACTTTTGCACTTGTATTAGTGTGGAAAAACCACTTTTCGCACTTGTGTTAGTGTTGAAAAACCACTTTTCGCACTTGTGTTAGTGTTGAAAAACCACTTTTCGCACTTGTGTTAGTGTTGAAAAACCACATTTCGCACTTGTGTTGGTGCAGGAAACCACTTTTGCACTTGTATTAGTGTGGAAAAAACACTTTTTGCACTTGTGATAGTGTTGAAAAACCACTTTTCGCACTTGTGTTAGTGTTGAAAAACCACTTTTTGCACTTGTGTTGGTGCAGGAAACCACTTTTGCGCTTGTATTAGTGTGGAAAAACCACTTTTCGCACTTGTGTTAGTGTTGAAAAACCACTTTTCGCACTTGTGTTAGTGTTGAAAAACCACTTTTCGCACTTGTGTTGGTGCAGGAAACCACTTTTGCACTTGTATTAGTGTGGAAAAAACACTTTTTGCACTTGTGATAGTGTTGAAAAACCAATTTTTGCACTTGTGATAGTGTTGAAAAACCACTTTTCGCACTTGTGTTGGTGCAGGAAACCACTTTTGCACTTGTATTAGTGTGGCAAAACCACTTTTCGCACTTGTGTTAGTGTTGAAAAACCACTTTTTGCACTTGTGTTGGTGTTGAAAAACCACTTTTCGCACTTGTGTTAGTGTTGAAAAACCACTTTTCGCACTTGTGTTAGTGTTGAAAAACCACTTTTCGCACTTGTGTTGGTGCAGGAAACCACTTTTGCACTTGTATTAGTGTGGAAAAACCACTTTTCGCACTTGTGTTAGTGTTGAAAAACCACTTTTTGCACTTATGTTGTTGTTGAAAAACCACTTTTCGCACTTGTGTTGGTGCAGGAAACCACTTTTGCACTTGTATTAGTGTGGAAAAAACACTTTTTGCACTTGTGATAGTGTTGAAAAACCACTTTTTGCACTTGTGTTAGTGTTGAAAAACCACTTTTCGCACTTGTGTTGGTGCAGGAAACCACTTTTGCACTTGTAATAGTGTGGAAAAAACACTTTTTGCCCTTGTGATAGTGTTGAAAAACTACTTTTCGCACTTGTGTTAGTGTTGAAAAACCACTTTTCGCACTTGTGTTGGTGCAGGTAACCACTTTTGCACTTGTATTAGTGTGGAAAAACCACTTTTCGCACTTGTGATAGTGTTGAAAAACCACTTTTCGCACTTGTGTTGGTGCAGGAAACCACTTTTGCACTTGTATAAGTGTGGAAAAAACACTTTTTGCACCTGTGATAGTGTTGAAAAACCACTTTTCGCACTTGTGTTAGTGTTGAAAAACCACTTTTTGCACTTGTGTTGGTGCAGGAAACCACGTTTGCACTTGTATTAGTGTGGAAAAAACACTTTTTGCACCTGTGATAGTGTTGAAAAACCACTTTTCGCACTTGTGTTAGTGTTGAAAAACCACTTTTCGCACTTGTGTTAGTGTTGAAAAACCACTTTTTGCACTTGTGTTAGGAGTTGAAAAACCACTTTTCGCACTTGTGTTGGTGCAGGAAACCACTTTTGCACTTGTATTAGTGTGGAAAAAACACTTTTTGCACTTTTGATAGTGTTGAAAAACCACGTTTCACACTTGTATTAGTGTTGAAAAACCACTTTTCGCACATGTGTTGGTGCAGGAAACCACTTTTGCACTTGTATTAGTGTGGAAAAACCACTTTTCGCACTTGTGTTAGTGTTGAAAAACCACTTTTCGCACTTGTGTTAGTGTTGAAAAACCACTTTTCGCACTTGTGTTGTTGCAGGAAACCACTTTTGCACTTGTATTAGTGTGGAAAAACCACTTTTTGCACTTGTGATAGTGTTGAAAAACCACTTTTCACACTTGTGTTAGTGTTGAAAAACCACTTTTCGCACTTGTGTTGGTGCAGGAAACCACTTTTGCACTTGTAATAGTGTGGAAAAAACACTTTTTGCCCTTGTGATAGTGTTGAAAAACCACTTTTCGCACTTGTGTTAGTGTTGAAAAACCACTTTTCTGCACTTGTGTTGGTGCAGGTAACCACTTTTGCACTTGTATTAGTGTGGAAAAACCACTTTTCGCACTTGTGATAGTGTTGAAAAACCACTTTTCGCACTTGTGTTGGTGCAGGAAACCACTTTTGCACTTGTATTAGTGTGGAAAAAACACTTTTTGCACCTGTGATAGTGTTGAAAAACCACTTTTCGCACTTGTGTTAGTGTTGAAAAACCACTTTTTGCACTTGTGTTGGTGCAGGAAACCACGTTTGCACTTGTATTAGTGTGGAAAAACCACTTTTCGCACTTGTGTTAGTGTTGAAAAACCACTTTTTGCACTTGTGTTAGTGTTGAAAAACCACTTTTTGCACTTGTGTTGGTGCAGGAAACCACGTTTGCACTTGTATTAGTGTGGAAAAACCACTTTTCGCACTTGTGTTAGTGTTGAAAAACCACTTTTTGCACTTGTATTAGTGTGGAAAAACCACTTTTCGCACTTGTGTTAGTGTTGAAAAACCACTTTTTGCACTTGCGTTGTTGTTGAAAAACCACTTTTCGCACTTGTGTTGGTGCAGGAAACCACTTTTGCACTTGTATTAGTGTGGAAAAAACACTTTTTGCACTTGTGATAGTGTTGAAAAACCATGTTTCGCACTTGTATTGGTGTTGAAAAAGCACTTTTCGCACATGTGTTGGTGCAGGAAACCACTTTTGCACTTGTATTATTGTGGAAAAACCACTTTTCGCACTTGTGTTAGTGTTGAAAAACCACTTTTCGCACTTGTGTTAGTGTTGAAAAACCACTTTTCGCACTTGTGTTAGTGCAGGAAACCACTTTTGCACTTGTATTAGTGTGGAAAAAACACTTTTTGCACTTGTGATAGTGTTGAAAAACCACTTTTTGCACTTGTGATAGTGTTGAAAAACCACTTTTCGCACTTGTGTTAGTGTTGAAAAACCACTTTTCGCACTTGTGTTGGTGCAGGAAACCACTTTTGCACTTGTATTAGTGTGGAAAAAACACTTTTTGCACTTGTGATAGTGTTGAAAAACCACTTTTTGCACTTGTGATAGTGTTGAAAAACCACTTTTCGCACTTGTGTTAGTGTTGAAAAACCACTTTTCGCACTTGTGTTGGTGGAGGAAACCACTTTTGCACTTGTATTAGTGTGGAAAAACCACTTTTCGCACTTGTGTTAGTGTTGAAAAACCACTTTTCGCACTTGTGTTAGTGTTGAAAAACCACTTTTCGCACTTGTATTAGTGTTGAAAAACCACTTTTCGCACATGTGTTGGTGCAGGAAACCACTTTTGCACTTGTATTAGTGTGGAAAAACCACTTTTCGCACTTGTGTTAGTGTTGAAAAATCAATTTTCGCACTTGTGTTGGTGAAGGAAACCACTTTTGCACTTGTATTAGTGTGGAAAAACCACTTTTCGCACTTGTGTTAGTGTTGAAAAACCACTTTTCGCACTTGTGTTAGTGTTGAAAAACCACTTTTCGCTCTTGTGTTAGTGTTGAAAAACCACTTTTCACACTTGTGTTGGTGCAGGAAACCACTTTTGCACTTGTATTAGTGTGGAAAAACCTCTTTTCGCACTTGTGTTAGTGTTGAAAAACCACTTTTTGCACTTGTGTTGTTGTTGAAAAACCACTTTTCGCACTTGTGTTGGTGCAGGAAACCACTTTTGCACTTGTATTAGTGTGGAAAAAACACTTTTTGCACTTTTGATAGTGTTGAAAAACCACGTTTCGCACTTGTATTAGTGTTGAAAAACCACTTTTCGCACATGTGTTGGTGCAGGAAACCACTTTTGCACTTGTATTAGTGTGGAAAAACCACTTTTCGCACTTGTGTTAGTGTTGAAAAACCACTTTTCGCACTTGTGTTAGTGTTGAAAAACCACTTTTCGCACTTGTGTTGTTGCAGGAAACCACTTTTGCACTTGTATTAGTGTGGAAAAACCACTTTTCGCACTTGTGTTAGTGTTGAAAAACCACTTTTCGCACTTGTGTTAGTGTTGAAAAACCACTTTTCGCACTTGTGTTGTTGCAGGAAACCACTATTGCACTTGTATTAGTGTGGAAAAACCACTTTTCGCACTTGTGTTAGTGTTGAAAAACCACTTTTCGCTCTTGTGTTAGTGTTGAAAAACCACTTTTCGCACTTGTGTTAGTGTTGAAAAACCACTTTTTGCACTTGTGTTGTTGTTGAAAAACCACTTTTCGCACTTGTGTTGGTGCAGGAAACCACTTTTGCACTTGTATTAGTGTGGAAAAAACACTTTTTGCACTTGCGATAGTGTTGAAAAACCACGTTTCGCACTTGTATTAGTGTTGAAAAAGCACTTTTCGCACATGTGTTGGTGCAGGAAACCACTTTTGCACTTATATTATTGTGGAAAAACAACTTTTCGCACTTGTGTTAGTGTTGAAAAACCACTTTTCGCACTTGTGTTAGTGTTGAAAAACCACTTTTCGCACTTGTGTTGGTGCAGGAAACCACTTTTGCACTTGTATTAGTGTGGAAAAAACACTTTTTGCACTTGTGATAGTGTTGAAAAACCACTTTTTGCACTTGTGATAGTGTTGAAAAACCACTTTTCGCACTTGTGTTAGTGTTGAAAAACCACTTTTCGCACTTGTGTTGGTGCAGGAAACCACTTTTGCACTTGTATTAGTGTGGAAAAAACACTTTTTGCACTTGTGTTAGTGTTGAAAAACCACTTTTCGCACTTGTGTTGGTGCAGGAAACCACTTTTGCACTTGTATTAGTGTGGAAAAACCACTTTTCGCACTTGTGTTAGTGTTGAAAAACCACTTTTTGCACTTGCGTTGTTGTTGAAAAACCACTTTTCGCACTTGTGTTGGTGCAGGAAACCACTTTTGCACTTGTATTAGTGTGGAAAAAACACTTTTTGCACTTGTGATAGTGTTGAAAAACCATGTTTCGCACTTGTATTGGTGTTGAAAAAGCACTTTTCGCACATGTGTTGGTGCAGGAAACCACTTTTGCACTTGTATTATTGTGGAAAAACCACTTTTCGCACTTGTGTTAGTGTTGAAAAACCACTTTTCGCACTTGTGTTAGTGTTGAAAAACCACTTTTCGCACTTGTGTTAGTGCAGGAAACCACTTTTGCACTTGTATTAGTGTGGAAAGAACACTTTTTGCACTTGTGATAGTGTTGAAAAACCACTTTTTGCACTTGTGATAGTGTTGAAAAACCACTTTTCGCACTTGTGTTAGTGTTGAAAACCACTTTTCGCACTTGTGTTGGTGCAGGAAACCACTTTTGCACTTGTATTAGTGTGGAAAAAACACTTTTTGCACTTGTGATAGTGTTGAAAAACCACTTTTTGCACTTGTGATAGTGTTGAAAAACCACTTTTCGCACTTGTGTTAGTGTTGAAAAACCACTTTTCGCACTTGTGTTGGTGGAGGAAACCACTTTTGCACTTGTATTAGTGTGGAAAAACCACTTTTCGCACTTGTGTTAGTGTTGAAAAACCACTTTTCGCACTTGTGTTAGTGTTGAAAAACCACTTTTCGCACTTGTATTAGTGTTGAAAAACCACTTTTCGCACATGTGTTGGTGCAGGAAACCACTTTTGCACTTGTATTAGTGTGGAAAAACCACTTTTCGCACTTGTGTTAGTGTTGAAAAATCAATTTTCGCACTTGTGTTGGTGCAGGAAACCACTTTTGCACTTGTATTAGTGTGGAAAAACCACTTTTCGCACTTGTGTTAGTGTTGAAAAACCACTTTTCGCACTTGTGTTAGTGTTGAAAAACCACTTTTCGCTCTTGTGTTAGTGTTGAAAAACCACTTTTCGCACTTGTGTTGTTGCAGGAAACCACTATTGCACTTGTATTAGTGTGGGAAAACCACTTTTCGCACTTGTGTTAGTGTTGAAAAACCACTTTTCGCTCTTGTGTTAGTGTTGAAAAACCACTTTTCGCACTTGTGTTAGTGTTGAAAAAACACTTTTTGCACTTGTGTTGTTGTTGAAAAACCACTTTTCGCACTTGTGTTGGTGCAGGAAACCACTTTTGCACTTGTATTAGTGTGGAAAAAACACTTTTTGCACTTGCGATAGTGTTGAAAAACCACGTTTCGCACTTGTATTAGTGTTGAAAAAGCACTTTTCGCACATGTGTTGGTGCAGGAAACCACTTTTGCACTTATATTATTGTGGAAAAACAACTTTTCGCACTTGTGTTAGTGTTGAAAAACCACTTTTCGCACTTGTGTTAGTGTTGAAAAACCACTTTTCGCACTTGTGTTGGTGCAGGAAACCACTTTTGCACTTGTATTAGTGTGGAAAAAACACTTTTTGCACTTGTGATAGTGTTGAAAAACCACTTTTTGCACTTGTGATAGTGTTGAAAAACCACTTTTCGCACTTGTGTTAGTGTTGAAAAACCACTTTTCGCACTTGTGTTGGTGCAGGAAACCACTTTTGCACTTGTATTAGTGTGGAAAAAACACTTTTTGCACTTGTGATAGTGTTGAAAAACCACTTTTTGCACTTGTGGTAGTGTTGAAAAACCACTTTTTGCACTTGTGTTAGTGTTGAAAAACCACTTTTCGCACTTGTGTTGGTGCAGGAAACCACTTTTGCACTTGTATTAGTGTGGAAAAACCACTTTTCGCACTTGTGTTAGTGTTGAAAAACCACTTTTCGCACTTGTGTTAGTGTTGAAAAACCACTTTTCGCACTTGTGTTAGTGTTGAAAAACCACTTTTCGCACTTGTGTTGGTGCAGGAAACCACTTTTGCACTTGTATTAGTGTGGAAAAAACACTTTTTGCACTTGTGATAGTGTTGAAAAACCACTTTTCGCACTTGTGTTAGTGTTGAAAAACCACTTTTTGCACTTGTGTTGGTGCAGGAAACCACTTTTGCGCTTGTATTAGTGTGGAAAAACCACTTTTCGCACTTGTGTTAGTGTTGAAAAACCACTTTTCGCACTTGTGTTAGTGTTGAAAAACCACTTTTCGCACTTGTGTTGGTGCAGGAAACCACTTTTGCACTTGTATTAGTGTGGAAAAAACACTTTTTGCACTTGTGATAGTGTTGAAAAACCAATTTTTGCACTTGTGATAGTGTTGAAAAACCACTTTTCGCACTTGTGTTGGTGCAGGAAACCACTTTTGCACTTGTATTAGTGTGGCAAAACCACTTTTCGCACTTGTGTTAGTGTTGAAAAACCACTTTTTGCACTTGTGTTGGTGTTGAAAAACCACTTTTCGCACTTGTGTTAGTGTTGAAAAACCACTTTTCGCACTTGTGTTAGTGTTGAAAAACCACTTTTCGCACTTGTGTTGGTGCAGGAAACCACTTTTGCACTTGTATTAGTGTGGAAAAACCACTTTTCGCACTTGTGTTAGTGTTGAAAAACCACTTTTTGCACTTATGTTGTTGTTGAAAAACCACTTTTCGCACTTGTGTTGGTGCAGGAAACCACTTTTGCACTTGTATTAGTGTGGAAAAAACACTTTTTGCACTTGTGATAGTGTTGAAAAACCACTTTTTGCACTTGTGTTAGTGTTGAAAAACCACTTTTCGCACTTGTGTTGGTGCAGGAAACCACTTTTGCACTTGTAATAGTGTGGAAAAAACACTTTTTGCCCTTGTGATAGTGTTGAAAAACTACTTTTCGCACTTGTGTTAGTGTTGAAAAACCACTTTTCGCACTTGTGTTGGTGCAGGTAACCACTTTTGCACTTGTATTAGTGTGGAAAAACCACTTTTCGCACTTGTGATAGTGTTGAAAAACCACTTTTCGCACTTGTGTTGGTGCAGGAAACCACTTTTGCACTTGTATAAGTGTGGAAAAAACACTTTTTGCACCTGTGATAGTGTTGAAAAACCACTTTTCGCACTTGTGTTAGTGTTGAAAAACCACTTTTTGCACTTGTGTTGGTGCAGGAAACCACGTTTGCACTTGTATTAGTGTGGAAAAAACACTTTTTGCACCTGTGATAGTGTTGAAAAACCACTTTTCGCACTTGTGTTAGTGTTGAAAAACCACTTTTCGCACTTGTGTTAGTGTTGAAAAACCACTTTTTGCACTTGTGTTAGGAGTTGAAAAACCACTTTTCGCACTTGTGTTGGTGCAGGAAACCACTTTTGCACTTGTATTAGTGTGGAAAAAACACTTTTTGCACTTTTGATAGTGTTGAAAAACCACGTTTCACACTTGTATTAGTGTTGAAAAACCACTTTTCGCACATGTGTTGGTGCAGGAAACCACTTTTGCACTTGTATTAGTGTGGAAAAACCACTTTTCGCACTTGTGTTAGTGTTGAAAAACCACTTTTCGCACTTGTGTTAGTGTTGAAAAACCACTTTTCGCACTTGTGTTGTTGCAGGAAACCACTTTTGCACTTGTATTAGTGTGGAAAAACCACTTTTTGCACTTGTGATAGTGTTGAAAAACCACTTTTCACACTTGTGTTAGTGTTGAAAAACCACTTTTCGCACTTGTGTTGGTGCAGGAAACCACTTTTGCACTTGTAATAGTGTGGAAAAAACACTTTTTGCCCTTGTGATAGTGTTGAAAAACCACTTTTCGCACTTGTGTTAGTGTTGAAAAACCACTTTTCTGCACTTGTGTTGGTGCAGGTAACCACTTTTGCACTTGTATTAGTGTGGAAAAACCACTTTTCGCACTTGTGATAGTGTTGAAAAACCACTTTTCGCACTTGTGTTGGTGCAGGAAACCACTTTTGCACTTGTATTAGTGTGGAAAAAACACTTTTTGCACCTGTGATAGTGTTGAAAAACCACTTTTCGCACTTGTGTTAGTGTTGAAAAACCACTTTTTGCACTTGTGTTGGTGCAGGAAACCACGTTTGCACTTGTATTAGTGTGGAAAAACCACTTTTCGCACTTGTGTTAGTGTTGAAAAACCACTTTTTGCACTTGTATTAGTGTGGAAAAACCACTTTTCGCACTTGTGTTAGTGTTGAAAAACCACTTTTTGCACTTGCGTTGTTGTTGAAAAACCACTTTTCGCACTTGTGTTGGTGCAGGAAACCACTTTTGCACTTGTATTAGTGTGGAAAAAACACTTTTTGCACTTGTGATAGTGTTGAAAAACCATGTTTCGCACTTGTATTGGTGTTGAAAAAGCACTTTTCGCACATGTGTTGGTGCAGGAAACCACTTTTGCACTTGTATTAGTGTGGAAAAACCACTTTTCGCACTTGTGTTAGTGTTGAAAAATCAATTTTCGCACTTGTGTTGGTGCAGGAAACCACTTTTGCACTTGTATTAGTGTGGAAAAACCACTTTTCGCACTTGTGTTAGTGTTGAAAAACCACTTTTCGCACTTGTGTTAGTGTTGAAAAACCACTTTTCGCTCTTGTGTTAGTGTTGAAAAACCACTTTTCGCACTTGTGTTGTTGCAGGAAACCACTATTGCACTTGTATTAGTGTGGGAAAACCACTTTTCGCACTTGTGTTAGTGTTGAAAAACCACTTTTCGCTCTTGTGTTAGTGTTGAAAAACCACTTTTCGCACTTGTGTTAGTGTTGAAAAACCACTTTTTGCACTTGTGTTGTTGTTGAAAAACCACTTTTCGCACTTGTGTTGGTGCAGGAAACCACTTTTGCACTTGTATTAGTGTGGAAAAAACACTTTTTGCACTTGCGATAGTGTTGAAAAACCATGTTTCGCACTTGTATTAGTGTTGAAAAAGCACTTTTCGCACATGTGTTGGTGCAGGAAACCACTTTTGCACTTATATTATTGTGGAAAAACAACTTTTCGCACTTGTGTTAGTGTTGAAAAACCACTTTTCGCACTTGTGTTAGTGTTGAAAAACCACTTTTCGCACTTGTGTTGGTGCAGGAAACCACTTTTGCACTTGTATTAGTGTGGAAAAAACACTTTTTGCACTTGTGATAGTGTTGAAAAACCACTTTTTGCACTTGTGATAGTGTTGAAAAACCACTTTTCGCACTTGTGTTAGTGTTGAAAAACCACTTTTCGCACTTGTGTTGGTGCAGGAAACCACTTTTGCACTTGTATTAGTGTGGAAAAAACACTTTTTGCACTTGTGATAGTGTTGAAAAACCACTTTTTGCACTTGTGGTAGTGTTGAAAAACCACTTTTTGCACTTGTGTTAGTGTTGAAAAACCACTTTTCGCACTTGTGTTGGTGCAGGAAACCACTTTTGCACTTGTATTAGTGTGGAAAAACCACTTTTCGCACTTGTGTTAGTGTTGAAAAACCACTTTTCGCACTTGTGTTAGTGTTGAAAAACCACTTTTCGCACTTGTGTTAGTGTTGAAAAACCACTTTTCGCACTTGTGTTGGTGCAGGAAACCACTTTTGCACTTGTATTAGTGTGGAAAAAACACTTTTTGCACTTGTGATAGTGTTGAAAAACCACTTTTCGCACTTGTGTTAGTGTTGAAAAACCACTTTTTGCACTTGTGTTGGTGCAGGAAACCACTTTTGCGCTTGTATTAGTGTGGAAAAACCACTTTTCGCACTTGTGTTAGTGTTGAAAAACCACTTTTCGCACTTGTGTTAGTGTTGAAAAACCACTTTTCGCACTTGTGTTGGTGCAGGAAACCACTTTTGCACTTGTATTAGTGTGGAAAAAACACTTTTTGCACTTGTGATAGTGTTGAAAAACCAATTTTTGCACTTGTGATAGTGTTGAAAAACCACTTTTCGCACTTGTGTTGGTGCAGGAAACCACTTTTGCACTTGTATTAGTGTGGCAAAACCACTTTTCGCACTTGTGTTAGTGTTGAAAAACCACTTTTTGCACTTGTGTTGGTGTTGAAAAACCACTTTTCGCACTTGTGTTAGTGTTGAAAAACCACTTTTCGCACTTGTGTTAGTGTTGAAAAACCACTTTTCGCACTTGTGTTGGTGCAGGAAACCACTTTTGCACTTGTATTAGTGTGGAAAAACCACTTTTCGCACTTGTGTTAGTGTTGAAAAACCACTTTTTGCACTTATGTTGTTGTTGAAAAACCACTTTTCGCACTTGTGTTGGTGCAGGAAACCACTTTTGCACTTGTATTAGTGTGGAAAAAACACTTTTTGCACTTGTGATAGTGTTGAAAAACCACTTTTTGCACTTGTGTTAGTGTTGAAAAACCACTTTTCGCACTTGTGTTGGTGCAGGAAACCACTTTTGCACTTGTAATAGTGTGGAAAAAACACTTTTTGCCCTTGTGATAGTGTTGAAAAACTACTTTTCGCACTTGTGTTAGTGTTGAAAAACCACTTTTCGCACTTGTGTTGGTGCAGGTAACCACTTTTGCACTTGTATTAGTGTGGAAAAACCACTTTTCGCACTTGTGATAGTGTTGAAAAACCACTTTTCGCACTTGTGTTGGTGCAGGAAACCACTTTTGCACTTGTATAAGTGTGGAAAAAACACTTTTTGCACCTGTGATAGTGTTGAAAAACCACTTTTCGCACTTGTGTTAGTGTTGAAAAACCACTTTTTGCACTTGTGTTGGTGCAGGAAACCACGTTTGCACTTGTATTAGTGTGGAAAAAACACTTTTTGCACCTGTGATAGTGTTGAAAAACCACTTTTCGCACTTGTGTTAGTGTTGAAAAACCACTTTTCGCACTTGTGTTAGTGTTGAAAAACCACTTTTTGCACTTGTGTTAGGAGTTGAAAAACCACTTTTCGCACTTGTGTTGGTGCAGGAAACCACTTTTGCACTTGTATTAGTGTGGAAAAAACACTTTTTGCACTTTTGATAGTGTTGAAAAACCACGTTTCACACTTGTATTAGTGTTGAAAAACCACTTTTCGCACATGTGTTGGTGCAGGAAACCACTTTTGCACTTGTATTAGTGTGGAAAAACCACTTTTCGCACTTGTGTTAGTGTTGAAAAACCACTTTTCGCACTTGTGTTAGTGTTGAAAAACCACTTTTCGCACTTGTGTTGTTGCAGGAAACCACTTTTGCACTTGTATTAGTGTGGAAAAACCACTTTTTGCACTTGTGATAGTGTTGAAAAACCACTTTTCACACTTGTGTTAGTGTTGAAAAACCACTTTTCGCACTTGTGTTGGTGCAGGAAACCACTTTTGCACTTGTAATAGTGTGGAAAAAACACTTTTTGCCCTTGTGATAGTGTTGAAAAACCACTTTTCGCACTTGTGTTAGTGTTGAAAAACCACTTTTCTGCACTTGTGTTGGTGCAGGTAACCACTTTTGCACTTGTATTAGTGTGGAAAAACCACTTTTCGCACTTGTGATAGTGTTGAAAAACCACTTTTCGCACTTGTGTTGGTGCAGGAAACCACTTTTGCACTTGTATTAGTGTGGAAAAAACACTTTTTGCACCTGTGATAGTGTTGAAAAACCACTTTTCGCACTTGTGTTAGTGTTGAAAAACCACTTTTTGCACTTGTGTTGGTGCAGGAAACCACGTTTGCACTTGTATTAGTGTGGAAAAACCACTTTTCGCACTTGTGTTAGTGTTGAAAAACCACTTTTTGCACTTGTATTAGTGTGGAAAAACCACTTTTCGCACTTGTGTTAGTGTTGAAAAACCACTTTTTGCACTTGCGTTGTTGTTGAAAAACCACTTTTCGCACTTGTGTTGGTGCAGGAAACCACTTTTGCACTTGTATTAGTGTGGAAAAAACACTTTTTGCACTTGTGATAGTGTTGAAAAACCATGTTTCGCACTTGTATTGGTGTTGAAAAAGCACTTTTCGCACATGTGTTGGTGCAGGAAACCACTTTTGCACTTGTATTATTGTGGAAAAACCACTTTTCGCACTTGTGTTAGTGTTGAAAAACCACTTTTCGCACTTGTGTTAGTGTTGAAAAACCACTTTTCGCACTTGTGTTAGTGCAGGAAACCACTTTTGCACTTGTATTAGTGTGGAAAAAACACTTTTTGCACTTGTGATAGTGTTGAAAAACCACTTTTTGCACTTGTGATAGTGTTGAAAAACCACTTTTCGCACTTGTGTTAGTGTTGAAAAACCACTTTTCGCACTTGTGTTGGTGCAGGAAACCACTTTTGCACTTGTATTAGTGTGGAAAAAACACTTTTTGCACTTGTGATAGTGTTGAAAAACCACTTTTTGCACTTGTGATAGTGTTGAAAAACCACTTTTCGCACTTGTGTTAGTGTTGAAAAACCACTTTTCGCACTTGTGTTGGTGGAGGAAACCACTTTTGCACTTGTATTAGTGTGGAAAAACCACTTTTCGCACTTGTGTTAGTGTTGAAAAACCACTTTTCGCACTTGTGTTAGTGTTGAAAAACCACTTTTCGCACTTGTATTAGTGTTGAAAAACCACTTTTCGCACATGTGTTGGTGCAGGAAACCACTTTTGCACTTGTATTAGTGTGGAAAAACCACTTTTCGCACTTGTGTTAGTGTTGAAAAATCAATTTTCGCACTTGTGTTGGTGAAGGAAACCACTTTTGCACTTGTATTAGTGTGGAAAAACCACTTTTCGCACTTGTGTTAGTGTTGAAAAACCACTTTTCGCACTTGTGTTAGTGTTGAAAAACCACTTTTCGCTCTTGTGTTAGTGTTGAAAAACCACTTTTCACACTTGTGTTGGTGCAGGAAACCACTTTTGCACTTGTATTAGTGTGGAAAAACCTCTTTTCGCACTTGTGTTAGTGTTGAAAAACCACTTTTTGCACTTGTGTTGTTGTTGAAAAACCACTTTTCGCACTTGTGTTGGTGCAGGAAACCACTTTTGCACTTGTATTAGTGTGGAAAAAACACTTTTTGCACTTTTGATAGTGTTGAAAAACCACGTTTCGCACTTGTATTAGTGTTGAAAAACCACTTTTCGCACATGTGTTGGTGCAGGAAACCACTTTTGCACTTGTATTAGTGTGGAAAAACCACTTTTCGCACTTGTGTTAGTGTTGAAAAACCACTTTTCGCACTTGTGTTAGTGTTGAAAAACCACTTTTCGCACTTGTGTTGTTGCAGGAAACCACTTTTGCACTTGTATTAGTGTGGAAAAACCACTTTTCGCACTTGTGTTAGTGTTGAAAAACCACTTTTCGCACTTGTGTTAGTGTTGAAAAACCACTTTTCGCACTTGTGTTGTTGCAGGAAACCACTATTGCACTTGTATTAGTGTGGAAAAACCACTTTTCGCACTTGTGTTAGTGTTGAAAAACCACTTTTCGCTCTTGTGTTAGTGTTGAAAAACCACTTTTCGCACTTGTGTTAGTGTTGAAAAACCACTTTTTGCACTTGTGTTGTTGTTGAAAAACCACTTTTCGCACTTGTGTTGGTGCAGGAAACCACTTTTGCACTTGTATTAGTGTGGAAAAAACACTTTTTGCACTTGCGATAGTGTTGAAAAACCACGTTTCGCACTTGTATTAGTGTTGAAAAAGCACTTTTCGCACATGTGTTGGTGCAGGAAACCACTTTTGCACTTATATTATTGTGGAAAAACAACTTTTCGCACTTGTGTTAGTGTTGAAAAACCACTTTTCGCACTTGTGTTAGTGTTGAAAAACCACTTTTCGCACTTGTGTTGGTGCAGGAAACCACTTTTGCACTTGTATTAGTGTGGAAAAAACACTTTTTGCACTTGTGATAGTGTTGAAAAACCACTTTTTGCACTTGTGATAGTGTTGAAAAACCACTTTTCGCACTTGCGTTAGTGTTGAAAAACCACTTTTCGCACTTGTGTTGGTGCAGGAAACCACTTTTGCACTTGTATTAGTGTGGAAAAAACACTTTTTGCACTTGTGATAGTGTTGAAAAACCACTTTTTGCACTTGTGGTAGTGTTGAAAAACCACTTTTTGCACTTGTGTTAGTGTTGAAAAACCACTTTTCGCACTTGTGTTGGTGCAGGAAACCACTTTTGCACTTGTATTAGTGTGGAAAAACCACTTTTCGCACTTGTGTTAGTGTTGAAAAACCACTTTTCGCACTTGTGTTAGTGTTGAAAAACCACTTTTCGCACTTGTGTTAGTGTTGAAAAACCACTTTTCGCACTTGTGTTGGTGCAGGAAACCACTTTTGCACTTGTATTAGTGTGGAAAAAACACTTTTTGCACTTGTGATAGTGTTGAAAAACCACTTTTCGCACTTGTGTTAGTGTTGAAAAACCACTTTTTGCACTTGTGTTGGTGCAGGAAACCACTTTTGCGCTTGTATTAGTGTGGAAAAACCACTTTTCGCACTTGTGTTAGTGTTGAAAAACCACTTTTCGCACTTGTGTTAGTGTTGAAAAACCACTTTTCGCACT
The DNA here is from genome assembly GCF_964187855.1 of Myxine glutinosa. NCBI lineage: Eukaryota > Metazoa > Chordata > Myxini > Myxiniformes > Myxinidae > Myxine > Myxine glutinosa. The sequence goes on along the minus strand of NW_027616657.1, from coordinate 102,042 downwards.
TGTGTTGGTGCAGGAAACCACTTTTGCACTTGTATTAGTGTGGAAAAAACACTTTTTGCACTTGTGATAGTGTTGAAAAACCAATTTTTGCACTTGTGATAGTGTTGAAAAACCACTTTTCGCACTTGTGTTGGTGCAGGAAACCACTTTTGCACTTGTATTAGTGTGGCAAAACCACTTTTCGCACTTGTGTTAGTGTTGAAAAACCACTTTTTGCACTTGTGTTGGTGTTGAAAAACCACTTTTCGCACTTGTGTTAGTGTTGAAAAACCACTTTTCGCACTTGTGTTAGTGTTGAAAAACCACTTTTCGCACTTGTGTTGGTGCAGGAAACCACTTTTGCACTTGTATTAGTGTGGAAAAACCACTTTTCGCACTTGTGTTAGTGTTGAAAAACCACTTTTTGCACTTATGTTGTTGTTGAAAAACCACTTTTCGCACTTGTGTTGGTGCAGGAAACCACTTTTGCACTTGTATTAGTGTGGAAAAAACACTTTTTGCACTTGTGATAGTGTTGAAAAACCACTTTTTGCACTTGTGTTAGTGTTGAAAAACCACTTTTCGCACTTGTGTTGGTGCAGGAAACCACTTTTGCACTTGTAATAGTGTGGAAAAAACACTTTTTGCCCTTGTGATAGTGTTGAAAAACTACTTTTCGCACTTGTGTTAGTGTTGAAAAACCACTTTTCGCACTTGTGTTGGTGCAGGTAACCACTTTTGCACTTGTATTAGTGTGGAAAAACCACTTTTCGCACTTGTGATAGTGTTGAAAAACCACTTTTCGCACTTGTGTTGGTGCAGGAAACCACTTTTGCACTTGTATAAGTGTGGAAAAAACACTTTTTGCACCTGTGATAGTGTTGAAAAACCACTTTTCGCACTTGTGTTAGTGTTGAAAAACCACTTTTTGCACTTGTGTTGGTGCAGGAAACCACGTTTGCACTTGTATTAGTGTGGAAAAAACACTTTTTGCACCTGTGATAGTGTTGAAAAACCACTTTTCGCACTTGTGTTAGTGTTGAAAAACCACTTTTCGCACTTGTGTTAGTGTTGAAAAACCACTTTTTGCACTTGTGTTAGTGTTGAAAAACCACTTTTCGCACTTGTGTTGGTGCAGGAAACCACTTTTGCACTTGTATTAGTGTGGAAAAAACACTTTTTGCACTTTTGATAGTGTTGAAAAACCACGTTTCACACTTGTATTAGTGTTGAAAAACCACTTTTCGCACATGTGTTGGTGCAGGAAACCACTTTTGCACTTGTATTAGTGTGGAAAAACCACTTTTCGCACTTGTGTTAGTGTTGAAAAACCACTTTTCGCACTTGTGTTAGTGTTGAAAAACCACTTTTCGCACTTGTGTTAGTGTTGAAAAACCACTTTTCGCACTTGTGTTGTTGCAGGAAACCACTTTTGCACTTGTATTAGTGTGGAAAAACCACTTTTTGCACTTGTGATAGTGTTGAAAAACCACTTTTCACACTTGTGTTAGTGTTGAAAAACCACTTTTCGCACTTGTGTTGGTGCAGGAAACCACTTTTGCACTTGTAATAGTGTGGAAAAAACACTTTTTGCCCTTGTGATAGTGTTGAAAAACCACTTTTCGCACTTGTGTTAGTGTTGAAAAACCACTTTTCTGCACTTGTGTTGGTGCAGGTAACCACTTTTGCACTTGTATTAGTGTGGAAAAACCACTTTTCGCACTTGTGATAGTGTTGAAAAACCACTTTTCGCACTTGTGTTGGTGCAGGAAACCACTTTTGCACTTGTATTAGTGTGGAAAAAACACTTTTTGCACCTGTGATAGTGTTGAAAAACCACTTTTCGCACTTGTGTTGGTGCAGGAAACCACGTTTGCACTTGTATTAGTGTGGAAAAACCACTTTTCGCACTTGTGTTAGTGTTGAAAAACCACTTTTTGCACTTGTGTTAGTGTTGAAAAACCACTTTTCGCACTTGTGTTGGTGCAGGTAACCACTTTTGCACTTGTATTAGTGTGGAAAAAACACTTTTTGCACTTGTGATAGTGTTGAAAAACCACTTTTCGCATTTGTGTTAGTGTTGAAAAACCACTTTTCGCACATGTGTTGGTGCAGGAAACCACTTTTGCACTTGTATTAGTGTGGAAAAACCACTTTTCGCACTTGTGTTAGTGTTGAAAAACCACTTTTCGCACTTGTGTTAGTGTTGAAAAACCACTTTTCGCTCTTGTGTTAGTGTTGAAAAACCACTTTTCGCACTTGTGTTGGTGCAGGAAACCACTTTTGCAATTGTATTAGTGTGGAAAACCACTTTTCGCACTTGTGTTAGTGTTGAAAAACCACTTTTTGCACTTGTGTTGTTGTTGAAAAACCACTTTTCGCACTTGTGTTGGTGCAGGAAACCACTTTTGCACTTGTATTAGTGTGGAAAAAACACTTTTTGCACTTGTGATAGTGTTGAAAAACCACGTTTCGCACTTGTATTAGTGTTGAAAAACCACTTTTCGCACATGTGTTGGTGCAGGAAACCACTTTTGCACTTGTATTAGTGTGGAAAAACCACTTTTCGCACTTGTGTTAGTGTTGAAAAACCACTTTTCGCACTTGTGTTGGTGCAGGAAACCACTTTTGCACTTGTATTAGTGTGGAAAAACCACTTTTCGCACTTGTGTTAGTGTTGAAAAACCACTTTTCGCACTTGTGTTAGTGTTGAAAAACCACTTTTCGCTCTTGTGTTAGTGTTGAAAAACCACTTTTCGCACTTGTGTTGGTGCAGGAAACCACTTTTGCACTTGTATTAGTGTGGAAAAACCACTTTTCGCACTTGTGTTAGTGTTGAAAAACCACTTTTTGCACTTGTGTTGTTGTTGAAAAACCACTTTTCGCACTTGTGTTGGTGCAGGAAACCACTTTTGCACTTGGATTAGTGTGGAAAAAACACTTTTTGCACTTGTGATAGTGTTGAAAAACCACGTTTCGCACTTGTATTAGTGTTGAAAAACCACTTTTCGCACATGTGTTGGTGCAGGAAACCACTTTTGCACTTGTATTAGTGTGGAAAAACCACTTTTTGTACTTGTGTTAGTGTTGAAAAACCACTTTTCGCACTTGTGTTAGTGTTGAAAAACCACTTTTCGCACTTGTGTTGATGCAGCAAACGACTTTTGCACTTGTATTATGTGTGGAAAAAACACTTTTTGCACTTGTGATAGTGTTGAAAAACCACTTTTTGCACTTGTGATAGTGTTGAAAAACCACTTTTCGCACTTGTGTTAGTGTTGAAAAACCACTTTTCGCACTTGTGTTGGTGCAGGAAACCACTTTTGCACTTGTATTAGTGTGGAAAAAACACTTTTTGCACTTGTGATAGTGTTGAAAAACCACTTTTTGCACTTGTGATAGTGTTGAAAAACCACTTTTCGCACTTGTGTTAGTGTTGAAAAACCACTTTTCGCACTTGTGTTGGTGCAGGAAACCACTTTTGCACTTGTATTAGTGTGGAAAAACCACTTTTCGCACTTGTGTTAGTGTTGAAAAACCACTTTTCGCACTTGTGTTAGTGTTGAAAAACCACTTTTCGCACTTGTGTTAGTGTTGAAAAACCACTTTTCGCACTTGTGTTGGTGCAGGAAACCACTTTTGCACTTGTATTAGTGTGGAAAAAACACTTTTTGCACTTGTGATAGTGTTGAAAAACCACTTTTCGCACTTGTGTTAGTGTTGAAAAACCACTTTTTGCACTTGTGTTGGTGCAGGAAACCACTTTTGCGCTTGTATTAGTGTGGAAAAACCACTTTTCGCACTTGTGTTAGTGTTGAAAAACCACTTTTCGCACTTGTGTTAGTGTTGAAAAACCACTTTTCGCACTTGTGTTGGTGCAGGAAACCACTTTTGCACTTGTATTAGTGTGGAAAAAACACTTTTTGCACTTGTGATAGTGTTGAAAAACCAATTTTTGCACTTGTGATAGTGTTGAAAAACCACTTTTCGCACTTGTGTTGGTGCAGGAAACCACTTTTGCACTTGTATTAGTGTGGCAAAACCACTTTTCGCACTTGTGTTAGTGTTGAAAAACCACTTTTTGCACTTGTGTTGGTGTTGAAAAACCACTTTTCGCACTTGTGTTAGTGTTGAAAAACCACTTTTCGCACTTGTGTTAGTGTTGAAAAACCACTTTTCGCACTTGTGTTGGTGCAGGAAACCACTTTTGCACTTGTATTAGTGTGGAAAAACCACTTTTCGCACTTGTGTTAGTGTTGAAAAACCACTTTTTGCACTTATGTTGTTGTTGAAAAACCACTTTTCGCACTTGTGTTGGTGCAGGAAACCACTTTTGCACTTGTATTAGTGTGGAAAAAACACTTTTTGCACTTGTGATAGTGTTGAAAAACCACTTTTTGCACTTGTGTTAGTGTTGAAAAACCACTTTTCGCACTTGTGTTGGTGCAGGAAACCACTTTTGCACTTGTAATAGTGTGGAAAAAACACTTTTTGCCCTTGTGATAGTGTTGAAAAACTACTTTTCGCACTTGTGTTAGTGTTGAAAAACCACTTTTCGCACTTGTGTTGGTGCAGGTAACCACTTTTGCACTTGTATTAGTGTGGAAAAACCACTTTTCGCACTTGTGATAGTGTTGAAAAACCACTTTTCGCACTTGTGTTGGTGCAGGAAACCACTTTTGCACTTGTATAAGTGTGGAAAAAACACTTTTTGCACCTGTGATAGTGTTGAAAAACCACTTTTCGCACTTGTGTTAGTGTTGAAAAACCACTTTTTGCACTTGTGTTGGTGCAGGAAACCACGTTTGCACTTGTATTAGTGTGGAAAAAACACTTTTTGCACCTGTGATAGTGTTGAAAAACCACTTTTCGCACTTGTGTTAGTGTTGAAAAACCACTTTTCGCACTTGTGTTAGTGTTGAAAAACCACTTTTTGCACTTGTGTTAGTGTTGAAAAACCACTTTTCGCACTTGTGTTGGTGCAGGAAACCACTTTTGCACTTGTATTAGTGTGGAAAAAACACTTTTTGCACTTTTGATAGTGTTGAAAAACCACGTTTCACACTTGTATTAGTGTTGAAAAACCACTTTTCGCACATGTGTTGGTGCAGGAAACCACTTTTGCACTTGTATTAGTGTGGAAAAACCACTTTTCGCACTTGTGTTAGTGTTGAAAAACCACTTTTCGCACTTGTGTTAGTGTTGAAAAACCACTTTTCGCACTTGTGTTAGTGTTGAAAAACCACTTTTCGCACTTGTGTTGTTGCAGGAAACCACTTTTGCACTTGTATTAGTGTGGAAAAACCACTTTTTGCACTTGTGATAGTGTTGAAAAACCACTTTTCACACTTGTGTTAGTGTTGAAAAACCACTTTTCGCACTTGTGTTGGTGCAGGAAACCACTTTTGCACTTGTAATAGTGTGGAAAAAACACTTTTTGCCCTTGTGATAGTGTTGAAAAACCACTTTTCGCACTTGTGTTAGTGTTGAAAAACCACTTTTCTGCACTTGTGTTGGTGCAGGTAACCACTTTTGCACTTGTATTAGTGTGGAAAAACCACTTTTCGCACTTGTGATAGTGTTGAAAAACCACTTTTCGCACTTGTGTTGGTGCAGGAAACCACTTTTGCACTTGTATTAGTGTGGAAAAAACACTTTTTGCACCTGTGATAGTGTTGAAAAACCACTTTTCGCACTTGTGTTAGTGTTGAAAAACCACTTTTTGCACTTGTGTTGGTGCAGGAAACCACGTTTGCACTTGTATTAGTGTGGAAAAACCACTTTTCGCACTTGTGTTAGTGTTGAAAAACCACTTTTTGCACTTGTGTTAGTGTTGAAAAACCACTTTTCGCACTTGTGTTGGTGCAGGTAACCACTTTTGCACTTGTATTAGTGTGGAAAAAACACTTTTTGCACTTGTGATAGTGTTGAAAAACCACTTTTCGCATTTGTGTTAGTGTTGAAAAACCACTTTTCGCACATGTGTTGGTGCAGGAAACCACTTTTGCACTTGTATTAGTGTGGAAAAACCACTTTTCGCACTTGTGTTAGTGTTGAAAAACCACTTTTCGCACTTGTGTTAGTGTTGAAAAACCACTTTTCGCTCTTGTGTTAGTGTTGAAAAACCACTTTTCGCACTTGTGTTGGTGCAGGAAACCACTTTTGCAATTGTATTAGTGTGGAAAACCACTTTTCGCACTTGTGTTAGTGTTGAAAAACCACTTTTTGCACTTGTGTTGTTGTTGAAAAACCACTTTTCGCACTTGTGTTGGTGCAGGAAACCACTTTTGCACTTGTATTAGTGTGGAAAAAACACTTTTTGCACTTGTGATAGTGTTGAAAAACCACGTTTCGCACTTGTATTAGTGTTGAAAAACCACTTTTCGCACATGTGTTGGTGCAGGAAACCACTTTTGCACTTGTATTAGTGTGGAAAAACCACTTTTCGCACTTGTGTTAGTGTTGAAAAACCACTTTTCGCACTTGTGTTAGTGTTGAAAAACCACTTTTCGCACTTGTGTTGGTGCAGGAAACCACTTTTGCACTTGTATTAGTGTGGAAAAACCACTTTTCGCACTTGTGTTAGTGTTGAAAAACCACTTTTCGCACTTGTGTTAGTGTTGAAAAACCACTTTTCGCTCTTGTGTTAGTGTTGAAAAACCACTTTTCGCACTTGTGTTGGTGCAGGAAACCACTTTTGCACTTGTATTAGTGTGGAAAAACCACTTTTCGCACTTGTGTTAGTGTTGAAAAACCACTTTTTGCACTTGTGTTGTTGTTGAAAAACCACTTTTCGCACTTGTGTTGGTGCAGGAAACCACTTTTGCACTTGGATTAGTGTGGAAAAAACACTTTTTGCACTTGTGATAGTGTTGAAAAACCACGTTTCGCACTTGTATTAGTGTTGAAAAACCACTTTTCGCACATGTGTTGGTGCAGGAAACCACTTTTGCACTTGTATTAGTGTGGAAAAACCACTTTTTGTACTTGTGTTAGTGTTGAAAAACCACTTTTCGCACTTGTGTTAGTGTTGAAAAACCACTTTTCGCACTTGTGTTGATGCAGCAAACGACTTTTGCACTTGTATTAGTGTGGAAAAAACACTTTTTGCACTTGTGATAGTGTTGAAAAACCACTTTTTGCACTTGTGATAGTGTTGAAAAACCACTTTTCGCACTTGTGTTAGTGTTGAAAAACCACTTTTCGCACTTGTGTTGGTGCAGGAAACCACTTTTGCACTTGTATTAGTGTGGAAAAAACACTTTTTGCACTTGTGATAGTGTTGAAAAACCACTTTTTGCACTTGTGTTAGTGTTGAAAAACCACTTTTCGCACTTGTGTTGGTGCAGGAAACCACTTTTGCACTTGTAATAGTGTGGAAAAAACACTTTTTGCCCTTGTGATAGTGTTGAAAAACTACTTTTCGCACTTGTGTTAGTGTTGAAAAACCACTTTTCGCACTTGTGTTGGTGCAGGTAACCACTTTTGCACTTGTATTAGTGTGGAAAAACCACTTTTCGCACTTGTGATAGTGTTGAAAAACCACTTTTCGCACTTGTGTTGGTGCAGGAAACCACTTTTGCACTTGTATAAGTGTGGAAAAAACACTTTTTGCACCTGTGATAGTGTTGAAAAACCACTTTTCGCACTTGTGTTAGTGTTGAAAAACCACTTTTTGCACTTGTGTTGGTGCAGGAAACCACGTTTGCACTTGTATTAGTGTGGAAAAAACACTTTTTGCACCTGTGATAGTGTTGAAAAACCACTTTTCGCACTTGTGTTAGTGTTGAAAAACCACTTTTCGCACTTGTGTTAGTGTTGAAAAACCACTTTTTGCACTTGTGTTAGTGTTGAAAAACCACTTTTCGCACTTGTGTTGGTGCAGGAAACCACTTTTGCACTTGTATTAGTGTGGAAAAAACACTTTTTGCACTTTTGATAGTGTTGAAAAACCACGTTTCACACTTGTATTAGTGTTGAAAAACCACTTTTCGCACATGTGTTGGTGCAGGAAACCACTTTTGCACTTGTATTAGTGTGGAAAAACCACTTTTCGCACTTGTGTTAGTGTTGAAAAACCACTTTTCGCACTTGTGTTAGTGTTGAAAAACCACTTTTCGCACTTGTGTTAGTGTTGAAAAACCACTTTTCGCACTTGTGTTGTTGCAGGAAACCACTTTTGCACTTGTATTAGTGTGGAAAAACCACTTTTTGCACTTGTGATAGTGTTGAAAAACCACTTTTCACACTTGTGTTAGTGTTGAAAAACCACTTTTCGCACTTGTGTTGGTGCAGGAAACCACTTTTGCACTTGTAATAGTGTGGAAAAAACACTTTTTGCCCTTGTGATAGTGTTGAAAAACCACTTTTCGCACTTGTGTTAGTGTTGAAAAACCACTTTTCTGCACTTGTGTTGGTGCAGGTAACCACTTTTGCACTTGTATTAGTGTGGAAAAACCACTTTTCGCACTTGTGATAGTGTTGAAAAACCACTTTTCGCACTTGTGTTGGTGCAGGAAACCACTTTTGCACTTGTATTAGTGTGGAAAAAACACTTTTTGCACCTGTGATAGTGTTGAAAAACCACTTTTCGCACTTGTGTTAGTGTTGAAAAACCACTTTTTGCACTTGTGTTGGTGCAGGAAACCACGTTTGCACTTGTATTAGTGTGGAAAAACCACTTTTCGCACTTGTGTTAGTGTTGAAAAACCACTTTTTGCACTTGTGTTAGTGTTGAAAAACCACTTTTCGCACTTGTGTTGGTGCAGGTAACCACTTTTGCACTTGTATTAGTGTGGAAAAAACACTTTTTGCACTTGTGATAGTGTTGAAAAACCACTTTTCGCATTTGTGTTAGTGTTGAAAAACCACTTTTCGCACATGTGTTGGTGCAGGAAACCACTTTTGCACTTGTATTAGTGTGGAAAAACCACTTTTCGCACTTGTGTTAGTGTTGAAAAACCACTTTTCGCACTTGTGTTAGTGTTGAAAAACCACTTTTCGCTCTTGTGTTAGTGTTGAAAAACCACTTTTCGCACTTGTGTTGGTGCAGGAAACCACTTTTGCAATTGTATTAGTGTGGAAAACCACTTTTCGCACTTGTGTTAGTGTTGAAAAACCACTTTTTGCACTTGTGTTGTTGTTGAAAAACCACTTTTCGCACTTGTGTTGGTGCAGGAAACCACTTTTGCACTTGTATTAGTGTGGAAAAAACACTTTTTGCACTTGTGATAGTGTTGAAAAACCACGTTTCGCACTTGTATTAGTGTTGAAAAACCACTTTTCGCACATGTGTTGGTGCAGGAAACCACTTTTGCACTTGTATTAGTGTGGAAAAACCACTTTTCGCACTTGTGTTAGTGTTGAAAAACCACTTTTCGCACTTGTGTTAGTGTTGAAAAACCACTTTTCGCACTTGTGTTGGTGCAGGAAACCACTTTTGCACTTGTATTAGTGTGGAAAAACCACTTTTCGCACTTGTGTTAGTGTTGAAAAACCACTTTTCGCACTTGTGTTAGTGTTGAAAAACCACTTTTCGCTCTTGTGTTAGTGTTGAAAAACCACTTTTCGCACTTGTGTTGGTGCAGGAAACCACTTTTGCACTTGTATTAGTGTGGAAAAACCACTTTTCGCACTTGTGTTAGTGTTGAAAAACCACTTTTTGCACTTGTGTTGTTGTTGAAAAACCACTTTTCGCACTTGTGTTGGTGCAGGAAACCACTTTTGCACTTGGATTAGTGTGGAAAAAACACTTTTTGCACTTGTGATAGTGTTGAAAAACCACGTTTCGCACTTGTATTAGTGTTGAAAAACCACTTTTCGCACATGTGTTGGTGCAGGAAACCACTTTTGCACTTGTATTAGTGTGGAAAAACCACTTTTTGTACTTGTGTTAGTGTTGAAAAACCACTTTTCGCACTTGTGTTAGTGTTGAAAAACCACTTTTCGCACTTGTGTTGATGCAGCAAACGACTTTTGCACTTGTATTAGTGTGGAAAAAACACTTTTTGCACTTGTGATAGTGTTGAAAAACCACTTTTTGCACTTGTGATAGTGTTGAAAAACCACTTTTCGCACTTGTGTTAGTGTTGAAAAACCACTTTTCGCACTTGTGTTGGTGCAGGAAACCACTTTTGCACTTGTATTAGTGTGGAAAAAACACTTTTTGCACTTGTGATAGTGTTGAAAAACCACTTTTTGCACTTGTGATAGTGTTGAAAAACCACTTTTCGCACTTGTGTTAGTGTTGAAAAACCACTTTTCGCACTTGTGTTGGTGCAGGAAACCACTTTTGCACTTGTATTAGTGTGGAAAAACCACTTTTCGCACTTGTGTTAGTGTTGAAAAACCACTTTTCGCACTTGTGTTAGTGTTGAAAAACCACTTTTCGCACTTGTGTTAGTGTTGAAAAACCACTTTTCACACTTGTGTTGGTGCAGGAAACCACTTTTGCACTTGTATTAGTGTGGAAAAAACACTTTTTGCACTTGTGATAGTGTTGAAAAACCACTTTTCGCACTTGTGTTAGTGTTGAAAAACCACTTTTCGCACTTGTGTTGGTGCAGGAAACCACTTTTGCGCTTGTATTAGTGTGGAAAAACCACTTTTCGCACTTGTGTTAGTGTTGAAAAACCACTTTTCGCACCTGTGTTAGTGTTGAAAAACCACTTTTCGCACTTGTGTTGGTGCAGGAAACCACTTTTGCACTTGTATTAGTGTGGAAAAACCACTTTTCGCACTTGTGTTAGTGTTGAAAAACCACTTTTCGCACTTGTGTTAGTGTTGAAAAACCACTTTTCGCACTTGTGTTGGTGCAGGAAACCACTTTTGCACTTGTATTAGTGTGGAAAAACCACTTTTCGCACTTGTGTTAGTGTTGAAAAACCACTTTTTGCACTTATGTTGTTGTTGAAAAACCACTTTTCGCACTTGTGTTGGTGCAGGAAACCACTTTTGCACTTGTATTAGTGTGGAAAAAACACTTTTTGCACTTGTGATAGTGTTGAAAAACCACTTTTTGCACTTGTGTTAGTGTTGAAAAACCACTTTTCGCACTTGTGTTGGTGCAGGAAACCACTTTTGCACTTGTAATAGTGTGGAAAAAACACTTTTTGCCCTTGTGATAGTGTTGAAAAACTACTTTTCGCACTTGTGTTAGTGTTGAAAAACCACTTTTCGCACTTGTGTTGGTGCAGGTAACCACTTTTGCACTTGTATTAGTGTGGAAAAACCACTTTTCGCACTTGTGATAGTGTTGAAAAACCACTTTTCGCACTTGTGTTGGTGCAGGAAACCACTTTTGCACTTGTATAATTGTGGAAAAAACACTTTTTGCACCTGTGATAGTGTTGAAAAACCACTTTTCGCACTTGTGTTAGTGTTGAAAAACCACTTTTTGCACTTGTGTTGGTGCAGGAAACCACGTTTGCACTTGTATTAGTGTGGAAAAAACACTTTTTGCACCTGTGATAGTGTTGAAAAACCACTTTTCGCACTTGTGTTAGTGTTGAAAAACCACTTTTCGCACTTGTGTTAGTGTTGAAAAACCACTTTTTGCACTTGTGTTAGTGTTGAAAAACCACTTTTCGCACTTGTGTTGGTGCAGGAAACCACTTTTGCACTTGTATTAGTGTGGAAAAAACACTTTTTGCACTTTTGATAGTGTTGAAAAACCACGTTTCACACTTGTATTAGTGTTGAAAAACCACTTTTCGCACATGTGTTGGTGCAGGAAACCACTTTTGCACTTGTATTAGTGTGGAAAAACCACTTTTCGCACTTGTGTTAGTGTTGAAAAACCACTTTTCGCACTTGTGTTGGTGTTGAAAAACCACTTTTCGCACTTGTGTTGTTGCAGGAAACCACTTTTGCACTTGTATTAGTGTGGAAAAACCACTTTTTGCACTTGTGATAGTGTTGAAAAACCACTTTTCACACTTGTGTTAGTGTTGAAAAACCACTTTTCGCACTTGTGTTGGTGCAGGAAACCACTTTTGCACTGGTAATAGTGTGGAAAAAACACTTTTTGCCCTTGTGATAGTGTTGAAAAACCACTTTTCGCACTTGTGTTAGTGTTGAAAAACCACTTTTCTGCACTTGTGTTGGTGCAGGTAACCACTTTTGCACTTGTATTAGTGTGGAAAAACCACTTTTCGCACTTGTGATAGTGTTGAAAAACCACTTTTCGCACTTGTGTTGGTGCAGGAAACCACTTTTGCACTTGTATTAGTGTGGAAAAAACACTTTTTGCACCTGTGATAGTGTTGAAAAACCACTTTTTGCACTTGTGTTAGTGTTGAAAAACCACTTTTTGCACTTGTGTTGGTGCAGGAAACCACGTTTGCACTTGTATTAGTGTGGAAAAACCACTTTTCGCACTTGTGTTAGTGTTGAAAAACCACTTTTTGCACTTGTGTTAGTGTTGAAAAACCACTTTTCGCACTTGTGTTGGTGCAGGTAACCACTTTTGCACTTGTATTAGTGTGGAAAAAACACTTTTTGCACTTGTGATAGTGTTGAAAAACCACTTTTCGCATTTGTGTTAGTGTTGAAAAACCACTTTTCGCACATGTGTTGGTGCAGGAAACCACTTTTGCCCTTGTATTAGTGTGGAAAAACCACTTTTCGCACTTGTGTTAGTGTTGAAAAACCACTTTTCGCACTTGTGTTAGTGTTGAAAAACCACTTTTCGCTCTTGTGTTAGTGTTGAAAAACCACTTTTCGCACTTGTGTTGGTGCAGGAAACCACTTTTGCAATTGTATTAGTGTGGAAAACCACTTTTCGCACTTGTGTTAGTGTTGAAAAACCACTTTTTGCACTTGTGTTGTTGTTGAAAAACCACTTTTCGCACTTGTGTTGGTGCAGGAAACCACTTTTGCACTTGTATTAGTGTGGAAAAAACACTTTTTGCACTTGTGATAGTGTTGAAAAACCACGTTTCGCACTTGTATTAGTGTTGAAAAACCACTTTTCGCACATGTGTTGGTGCAGGAAACCACTTTTGCACTTGTATTAGTGTGGAAAAACCACTTTTCGCACTTGTGTTAGTGTTGAAAAACCACTTTTCGCACTTGTGTTAGTGTTGAAAAACCACTTTTCGCACTTGTGTTGGTGCAGGAAACCACTTTTGCACTTGTATTAGTGTGGAAAAACCACTTTTCGCACTTGTGTTAGTGTTGAAAAACCACTTTTCGCACTTGTGTTAGTGTTGAAAAACCACTTTTCGCTCTTGTGTTAGTGTTGAAAAACCACTTTTCGCACTTGTGTTGGTGCAGGAAACCACTTTTGCACTTGTATTAGTGTGGAAAAACCACTTTTCGCACTTGTGTTAGTGTTGAAAAACCACTTTTTGCACTTGTGTTGTTGTTGAAAAACCACTTTTCGCACTTGTGTTGGTGCAGGAAACCACTTTTGCACTTGTATTAGTGTGGAAAAAACACTTTTTGCACTTGTGATAGTGTTGAAAAACCACGTTTCGCACTTGTATTAGTGTTGAAAAACCACTTTTCGCACATGTGTTGGTGCAGGAAACCACTTTTGCACTTGTATTAGTGTGGAAAAACCACTTTTTGCACTTGTGTTAGTGTTGAAAAACCACTTTTCGCACTTGTGTTAGTGTTGAAAAACCACTTTTCGCACTTGTGTTGATGCAGCAAACGACTTTTGCACTTGTATTAGTGTGGAAAAAACACTTTTTGCACTTGTGATAGTGTTGAAAAACCACTTTTTGCACTTGTGATAGTGTTGAAAAACCACTTTTCGCACTTGTGTTAGTGTTGAAAAACCACTTTTCGCACTTGTGTTGGTGCAGGAAACCACTTTTGCACTTGTATTAGTGTGGAAAAAACACTTTTTGCACTTGTGATAGTGTTGAAAAACCACTTTTTGCACTTGTGATAGTGTTGAAAAACCACTTTTCGCACTTGTGTTAGTGTTGAAAAACCACTTTTCGCACTTGTGTTGGTGCAGGAAACCACTTTTGCACTTGTATTAGTGTGGAAAAACCACTTTTCGCACTTGTGTTAGTGTTGAAAAACCACTTTTCGCACTTGTGTTAGTGTTGAAAAACCACTTTTCGCACTTGTGTTAGTGTTGAAAAACCACTTTTCACACTTGTGTTGGTGCAGGAAACCACTTTTGCACTTGTATTAGTGTGGAAAAACCACTTTTTGCACTTGTGATAGTGTTGAAAAACCACTTTTCGCACTTGTGTTAGTGTTGAAAAACCACTTTTCGCACTTGTGTTGGTGCAGGAAACCACTTTTGCAATTGTATTAGTGTGGAAAACCACTTTTCGCACTTGTGTTAGTGTTGAAAAACCACTTTTCGCACTTGTGTTGGTGCAGGAAACCACTTTTGCACTTGTATTAGTGTGGAAAAACCACTTTTCGCACTTGTATTAGTGTGGAAAAACCACTTTTTGCACTTGTGTTAGTGTTGAAAAACCACTTTTCGCACTTGTGTTAGTGTTGAAAAACCACTTTTCGCACTTGTGTTGATGCAGCAAACGACTTTTGCACTTGTATTAGTGTGGAAAAAACACTTTTTGCACTTGTGATAGTGTTGAAAAACCACTTTTTGCACTTGTGATAGTGTTGAAAAACCACTTTTCGCACTTGTGTTAGTGTTGAAAAACCACTTTTCGCACTTGTGTTGGTGCAGGAAACCACTTTTGCACTTGTATTAGTGTGGAAAAAACACTTTTTGCACTTGTGATAGTGTTGAAAAACCACTTTTTGCACTTGTGATAGTGTTGAAAAACCACTTTTCGCACTTGTGTTAGTGTTGAAAAACCACTTTTCGCACTTGTGTTGGTGCAGGAAACCACTTTTGCACTTGTATTAGTGTGGAAAAACCACTTTTCGCACTTGTGTTAGTGTTGAAAAACCACTTTTCGCACTTGTGTTAGTGTTGAAAAACCACTTTTCGCACTTGTGTTAGTGTTGAAAAACCACTTTTCACACTTGTGTTGGTGCAGGAAACCACTTTTGCACTTGTATTAGTGTGGAAAAACCACTTTTTGCACTTGTGATAGTGTTGAAAAACCACTTTTCGCACTTGTGTTAGTGTTGAAAAACCACTTTTCGCACTTGTGTTGGTGCAGGAAACCACTTTTGCAATTGTATTAGTGTGGAAAACCACTTTTCGCACTTGTGTTAGTGTTGAAAAACCACTTTTTGCACTTGTGTTGTTGTTGAAAAACCACTTTTCGCACTTGTGTTGGTGCAGGAAACCACTTTTGCACTTGTATTAGTGTGGAAAAAACACTTTTTGCACTTGTGATAGTGTTGAAAAACCACGTTTCGTGTTGAAAAACCACTTTTCGCACATGTGTTGGTGCAGGAAACCACTTTTGCACTTGTATTAGTGTGGAAAAACACTTTTCGCACTTGTGATAGTGTTGAAAAACCACTTTTCGCACTTGTGTTGTGCAGGAAACCACTTTTGCACTTGTATTAGTGTGGAAAAAACACTTTTTGCACCTGTGATAGTGTTGAAAAACCACTTTTTGCACTTGTGTTAGTGTTGAAAAACCACTTTTTGCACTTGTGTTGGTGCAGGAAACCACGTTTGCACTTGTATTAGTGTGGAAAAAACCACTTTTCGCACTTGTGTTAGTGTTGAAAAACCACTTTTTGCACTTGTGTTAGTGTTGAAAAACCACTTTTCGCACTTGTGTTGGTGCAGGTAACCACTTTTGCACTTGTATTAGTGTGGAAAAACACTTTTTGCACTTGTGATAGTGTTGAAAAACCACTTTTCGCATTTGTGTTAGTGTTGAAAAACCACTTTTCGCACATGTGTTGGTGCAGGAAACCACTTTTGCACTTGTATTAGTGTGGAAAAAACACTTTTCGCACTTGTGTTAGTGTTGAAAAACCACTTTTCGCACTTGTGTTAGTGTTGAAAAACACTTTTCGCTCTTGTGTAGTGTTGAAAAACCACTTTTCGCACTTGTGTTGGTGCAGGAAACCACTTTTGCAATTGTATTAGTGTGGAAAACCACTTTTCGCACTTGTGTTAGTGTTGAAAAACCACTTTTTGCACTTGTGTTGTTGTTGAAAAACCACTTTTCGCACTTGTGTTGGTGCAGGAAACCACTTTTTGCACTTGTATTAGTGTGGAAAAAACACTTTTTGCACTTGTGATAGTGTGTTGAAAAACCACGTTTCGCACTTGTATTAGTGTTGAAAAACCACTTTTCGCACATGTGTTGGTGCAGGAAACCACTTTTGCACTTGTATTAGTGTGAAAAACCACTTTTCGCACTTGTGTTAGTGTTGAAAAACCACTTTTCGCACTTGTGTTAGTGTTGAAAAACCACTTTTCGCACTTGTGTTGGTGCAGGAAACCACTTTTGCACTTGTATTAGTGTGGAAAAAACCACTTTTCGCACTTGTGTTAGTGTTGAAAAACCACTTTTCGCACTTGTGTTAGTGTTGAAAAACCACTTTTCGCTCTTGTGTTAGTGTTGAAAAACACTTTTCGCACTTGTGTTGGTGCAGGAAACCACTTTTGCACTTGTATTAGTGTGGAAAAACCACTTTTCGCACTTGTGTTAGTGTTGAAAAACCACTTTTTGCACTTGTGTTGTTGTTGAAAAACCACTTTTCGCACTTGTGTTGGTGCAGGAAACACTTTTGCACTTGTATTAGTGTGGAAAAAACACTTTTTTGCACTTGTGATAGTGTTGAAAAACCACGTTTCGCACTTGTATTAGTGTTGAAAAACCACTTTTCGCACATGTGTTGGTGCAGGAAACCACTTTTGCACTTGTATAGTGTGGAAAAACCACTTTTTGCACTTGTGTTAGTGTTGAAAAACCACTTTTCGCACTTGTGTTAGTGTTGAAAAACCACTTTTCGCACTTGTGTTGATGCAGCAAACGACTTTTGCACTTGTATTAGTGTGGAAAAAACACTTTTTGCACTTGTGATAGTGTTGAAAAACCACTTTTTGCACTTGTGATAGTGTTGAAAAACCACTTTTCGCACTTGTGTTAGTGTTGAAAAACCACTTTTCGCACTTGTGTTGGTGCAGGAAACCACTTTTGCACTTGTATTAGTGTGGAAAAAACACTTTTTGCACTTGTGATAGTGTTGAAAAACCACTTTTTGCACTTGTGATAGTGTTGAAAAACCACTTTTCGCACTTGTGTTAGTGTTGAAAAACCACTTTTCGCACTTGTGTTGGTGCAGGAAACCACTTTTGCACTTGTATTAGTGTGGAAAAACCACTTTTCGCACTTGTGTTAGTGTTGAAAAACCACTTTTCACACTTGTGTTAGTGTTGAAAAACCACTTTTCGCACTTGTGTTAGTGTTGAAAAACCACTTTTCACACTTGTGTTGGTGCAGGAAACCACTTTTGCACTTGTATTAGTGTGGAAAAACCACTTTTTGCACTTGTGATAGTGTTGAAAAACCACTTTTCGCACTTGTGTTAGTGTTGAAAAACCACTTTTCGCACTTGTGTTGGTGCAGGAAACCACTTTTGCAATTGTATTAGTGTGGAAAACCACTTTTCGCACTTGTGTTAGTGTTGAAAAACCACTTTTCGCACTTGTGTTGGTGCAGGAAACCACTTTTGCACTTGTATTAGTGTGGAAAAACCACTTTTCGCACTTGTATTAGTGTGGAAAAACCACTTTTTGCACTTGTGTTAGTGTTGAAAAACCACTTTTCGCACTTGTGTTAGTGTTGAAAAACCACTTTTCGCACTTGTGTTGATGCAGCAAACGACTTTTGCACTTGTATTAGTGTGGAAAAAACACTTTTTGCACTTGTGATAGTGTTGAAAAACCACTTTTTGCACTTGTGATAGTGTTGAAAAACCACTTTTCGCACTTGTGTTAGTGTTGAAAAAACCACTTTTCGCACTTGTGTTGGTGCAGGAAACCACTTTTGCACTTGTATTAGTGTGGAAAAAACACTTTTTGCACTTGTGATAGTGTTGAAAAACCACTTTTTGCACTTGTGATAGTGTTGAAAAACCACTTTTCGCACTTGTGTTAGTGTTGAAAAACCACTTTTCGCACTTGTGTTGGTGCAGGAAACCACTTTTGCACTTGTATTAGTGTGGAAAAACCACTTTTCGCACTTGTGTTAGTGTTGAAAAACCACTTTTCGCACTTGTGTTAGTGTTGAAAAACCACTTTTCGCACTTGTGTTAGTGTTGAAAAACCACTTTTCACACTTGTGTTGGTGCAGGAAACCACTTTTGCACTTGTATTAGTGTGGAAAAACCACTTTTTGCACTTGTGATAGTGTTGAAAAACCACTTTTCGCACTTGTGTTAGTGTTGAAAAACCACTTTTCGCACTTGTGTTGGTGCAGGAAACCACTTTTGCAATTGTATTAGTGTGGAAAACCACTTTTCGCACTTGTGTTAGTGTTGAAAAACCACTTTTTGCACTTGTGTTGTTGTTGAAAAACCACTTTTCGCACTTGTGTTGGTGCAGGAAACCACTTTTGCACTTGTATTAGTGTGGAAAAAACACTTTTTGCACTTGTGATAGTGTTGAAAAACCACGTTTCGCACTTGTATTAGTGTTGAAAAACCACTTTTCGCACATGTGTTGGTGCAGGAAACCACTTTTGCACTTGTATTAGTGTGGAAAAACCACTTTTCGCACTTGTGTTAGTGTTGAAAAACCACTTTTCGCACTTGTGTTAGTGTTGAAAAACCACTTTTCGCACTTGTGTTGGTGCAGGAAACACTTTTGCACTTGTATTAGTGTGGAAAAACCACTTTTCGCGCTTGTGTTAGTGTTGAAAAACCACTTTTCGCACTTGTGTTAGTGTTGAAAAACCACTTTTCGCTCTTGTGTTAGTGTTGAAAAACCACTTTTCGCACTTGTGTTGGTGCAGGAAACCACTTTTGCACTTGTATTAGTGTGGAAAAAACCACTTTTCGCACTTGTGTTAGTGTTGAAAAACCACTTTTTGCACTTGTGTTGTTGTTGAAAAACCACTTTTCGCACTTGTGTTGGTGCAGGAAACCACTTTTGCACTTGGATTAGTGTGGAAAAAACACTTTTTGCACTTGTGATAGTGTTGAAAACCACGTTTCGCACTTGTATTAGTGTTGAAAAACCACTTTTCGCACATGTGTTGGTGCAGGAAACCACTTTTGCACTTGTATTAGTGTGGAAAAACCACTTTTTGCACTTGTGTTAGTGTTGAAAAACCACTTTTCGCACTTGTGTTAGTGTTGAAAAACCACTTTTCGCACTTGTGTTGATGCAGCAAACGACTTTTGCACTTGTATTAGTGTGGAAAAAACACTTTTTGCACTTGTGATAGTGTTGAAAAACCACTTTTTGCACTTGTGATAGTGTTGAAAAACACTTTTCGCACTTGTGTTAGTGTTGAAAAACCACTTTTCGCACTTGTGTTGGTGCAGGAAACACTTTTGCACTTGTATTAGTGTGGAAAAACACTTTTTGCACTTGTGATAGTGTTGAAAAACAACTTTTTGCACTTGTGATAGTGTTGAAAAACCACTTTTCGCACTTGTGTTAGTGTTGAAAAACCACTTTTCGCACTTGTGTTGGTGCAGGAAACCACTTTTGCACTTGTATTAGTGTGGAAAAACCACTTTTTCGCACTTGTGTTAGTGTTGAAAAACCACTTTTCGCACTTGTGTTAGTGTTGAAAAACCACTTTTCGCACTTGTGTTAGTGTTGAAAAACCACTTTCTCACTTGTGTTGGTGCAGGAAACCACTTTTGCACTTGTATTAGTGTGGAAAAACCACTTTTTGCACTTGTGATAGTGTTGAAAAACCACTTTTCGCACTTGTGTTAGTGTTGAAAAACCACTTTTCGCACTTGTGTTGGTGCAGGAAACCACTTTTGCGCTTGTATTAGTGTGGAAAAACCACTTTTCGCACTTGTGTTAGTGTTGAAAAACCACTTTTCGCACTTGTGTTAGTGTTGAAAAACCACTTTTCGCACTTGTGTTGGTGCAGGAAACCACTTTTGCACTTGTATTAGTGTGGAAAAAACACTTTTTGCACTTGTGATAGTGTTGAAAAACCACTTTTTGCACTTGTGATAGTGTTGAAAAACCACTTTTCGCACTTGTGTTAGTGTTGAAAAACCACTTTTCGCACTTGTGTTGGTGCAGGAAACCACTTTTGCACTTGTATTAGTGTGGAAAAACCACTTTTCGCACTTGTGTTAGTGTTGAAAAACCACTTTTCGCACTTGTGTTAGTGTTGAAAAACCACTTTTCGCACTTGTGTTAGTGTTGAAAAACCACTTTTCACACTTGTGTTGGTGCAGGAAACCACTTTTGCACTTGTATTAGTGTGGAAAAAACACTTTTTGCACTTGTGATAGTGTTGAAAAACCACTTTTCGCACTTGTGTTAGTGTTGAAAAACCACTTTTCGCACTTGTGTTGGTGCAGGAAACCACTTTTGCGCTTGTATTAGTGTGGAAAAACCACTTTTCGCACTTGTGTTAGTGTTGAAAAACCACTTTTCGCACCTGTGTTAGTGTTGAAAAACCACTTTTCGCACTTGTGTTGGTGCAGGAAACCACTTTTGCACTTGTATTAGTGTGGAAAAACCACTTTTCGCACTTGTGTTAGTGTTGAAAAACCACTTTTCGCACTTGTGTTAGTGTTGAAAAACCACTTTTCGCACTTGTGTTGGTGCAGGAAACCACTTTTGCACTTGTATTAGTGTGGAAAAACCACTTTTCGCACTTGTGTTAGTGTTGAAAAACCACTTTTTGCACTTATGTTGTTGTTGAAAAACCACTTTTCGCACTTGTGTTGGTGCAGGAAACCACTTTTGCACTTGTATTAGTGTGGAAAAAACACTTTTTGCACTTGTGATAGTGTTGAAAAACCACTTTTTGCACTTGTGTTAGTGCTGAAAAACCACTTTTCGCACTTGTGTTGGTGCAGGAAACCACTTTTGCACTTGTAATAGTGTGGAAAAAACACTTTTTGCCCTTGTGATAGTGTTGAAAAACTACTTTTCGCACTTGTGTTAGTGTTGAAAAACCACTTTTCGCACTTGTGTTGGTGCAGGTAACCACTTTTGCACTTGTATTAGTGTGGAAAAACCACTTTTCGCACTTGTGATAGTGTTGAAAAACCACTTTTCGCACTTGTGTTGGTGCAGGAAACCACTTTTGCACTTGTATAAGTGTGGAAAAAACACTTTTTGCACCTGTGATAGTGTTGAAAAACCACTTTTCGCACTTGTGTTAGTGTTGAAAAACCACTTTTTGCACTTGTGTTGGTGCAGGAAACCACGTTTGCACTTGTATTAGTGTGGAAAAAACACTTTTTGCACCTGTGATAGTGTTGAAAAACCACTTTTCGCACTTGTGTTAGTGTTGAAAAACCACTTTTCGCACTTGTGTTAGTGTTGAAAAACCACTTTTTGCACTTGTGTTAGTGTTGAAAAACCACTTTTCGCACTTGTGTTGGTGCAGGAAACCACTTTTGCACTTGTATTAGTGTGGAAAAAACACTTTTTGCACTTTTGATAGTGTTGAAAAACCACGTTTCACACTTGTATTAGTGTTGAAAAACCACTTTTCGCACATCTGTTGGTGCAGGAGACCACTTTTGCACTTGTATTAGTGTGGAAAAACCACTTTTCGCACTTGTGTTAGTGTTGAAAAACCACTTTTCGCACTTGTGTTGGTGTTGAAAAACCACTTTTCGCACTTGTGTTGTTGCAGGAAACCACTTTTGCACTTGTATTAGTGTGGAAAAACCACTTTTTGCACTTGTGATAGTGTTGAAAAACCACTTTTCACACTTGTGTTAGTGTTGAAAAACCACTTTTCGCACTTGTGTTGGTGCAGGAAACCACTTTTGCACTTGTAATAGTGTGGAAAAAACACTTTTTGCCCTTGTGATAGTGTTGAAAAACCACTTTTCGCACTTGTGTTAGTGTTGAAAAACCACTTTTCTGCACTTGTGTTGGTGCAGGTAACCACTTTTGCACTTGTATTAGTGTGGAAAAACCACTTTTCGCACTTGTGATAGTGTTGAAAAACCACTTTTCGCACTTGTGTTGGTGCAGGAAACCACTTTTGCACTTGTATTAGTGTGGAAAAAACACTTTTTGCACCTGTGATAGTGTTGAAAAACCACTTTTCGCACTTGTGTTAGTGTTGAAAAACCACTTTTTGCACTTGTGTTGGTGCAGGAAACCACGTTTGCACTTGTATTAGTGTGGAAAAACCACTTTTCGCACTTGTGTTAGTGTTGAAAAACCACTTTTTGCACTTGTGTTAGTGTTGAAAAACCACTTTTCGCACTTGTGTTGGTGCAGGTAACCACTTTTGCACTTGTATTAGTGTGGAAAAAACACTTTTTGCACTTGTGATAGTGTTGAAAAACCACTTTTCGCATTTGTGTTAGTGTTGAAAAACCACTTTTCGCACATGTGTTGGTGCAGGAAACCACTTTTGCACTTGTATTAGTGTGGAAAAACCACTTTTCGCACTTGTGTTAGTGTTGAAAAACCACTTTTCGCACTTGTGTTAGTGTTGAAAAACCACTTTTCGCTCTTGTGTTAGTGTTGAAAAACCACTTTTCGCACTTGTGTTGGTGCAGGAAACCACTTTTGCAATTGTATTAGTGTGGAAAACCACTTTTCGCACTTGTGTTAGTGTTGAAAAACCACTTTTTGCACTTGTGTTGTTGTTGAAAAACCACTTTTCGCACTTGTGTTGGTGCAGGAAACCACTTTTGCACTTGTATTAGTGTGGAAAAAACACTTTTTGCACTTGTGATAGTGTTGAAAAACCACGTTTCGCACTTGTATTAGTGTTGAAAAACCACTTTTCGCACATGTGTTGGTGCAGGAAACCACTTTTGCACTTGTATTAGTGTGGAAAAACCACTTTTCGCACTTGTGTTAGTGTTGAAAAACCACTTTTCGCACTTGTGTTAGTGTTGAAAAACCACTTTTCGCACTTGTGTTGGTGCAGGAAACCACTTTTGCACTTGTATTAGTGTGGAAAAACCAATTTTCGCACTTGTGTTAGTGTTGAAAAACCACTTTTCGCACTTGTGTTAGTGTTGAAAAACCACTTTTCGCTCTTGTGTTAGTGTTGAAAAACCACTTTTCGCACTTGTGTTGGTGCAGGAAACCACTTTTGCACTTGTATTAGTGTGGAAAAACCACTTTTCGCACTTGTGTTAGTGTTGAAAAACCACTTTTTGCACTTGTGTTGTTGTTGAAAAACCACTTTTCGCACTTGTGTTGGTGCAGGAAACCACTTTTGCACTTGGATTAGTGTGGAAAAAACACTTTTTGCACTTGTGATAGTGTTGAAAAACCACGTTTCGCACTTGTATTAGTGTTGAAAAACCACTTTTCGCACATGTGTTGGTGCAGGAAACCACTTTTGCACTTGTATTAGTGTGGAAAAACCACTTTTTGCACTTGTGTTAGTGTTGAAAAACCACTTTTCGCACTTGTGTTAGTGTTGAAAAACCACTTTTCGCACTTGTGTTGATGCAGCAAACGACTTTTGCACTTGTATTAGTGTGGAAAAAACACTTTTTGCACTTGTGATAGTGTTGAAAAACCACTTTTTGCACTTGTGATAGTGTTGAAAAACCACTTTTCGCACTTGTGTTAGTGTTGAAAAACCACTTTTCGCACTTGTGTTGGTGCAGGAAACCACTTTTGCACTTGTATTAGTGTGGAAAAAACACTTTTTGCACTTGTGATAGTGTTGAAAAACCACTTTTTGCACTTGTGATAGTGTTGAAAAACCACTTTTCGCACTTGTGTTAGTGTTGAAAAACCACTTTTCGCACTTGTGTTGGTGTAGGAAACCACTTTTGCACTTGTATTAGTGTGGAAAAACCACTTTTCGCACTTGTGTTAGTGTTGAAAAACCACTTTTCGCACTTGTGTTAGTGTTGAAAAACCACTTTTCGCACTTGTGTTAGTGTTGAAAAACCACTTTTCACACTTGTGTTGGTGCAGGAAACCACTTTTGCACTTGTATTAGTGTGGAAAAAACACTTTTTGCACTTGTGATAGTGTTGAAAAACCACTTTTCGCACTTGTGTTAGTGTTGAAAAACCACTTTTCGCACTTGTGTTGGTGCAGGAAACCACTTTTGCGCTTGTATTAGTGTGGAAAAACCACTTTTCGCACTTGTGTTAGTGTTGAAAAACCACTTTTCGCACCTGTGTTAGTGTTGAAAAACCACTTTTCGCACTTGTGTTGGTGCAGGAAACCACTTTTGCACTTGTATTAGTGTGGAAAAACCACTTTTCGCACTTGTGTTAGTGTTGAAAAACCACTTTTTGCACTTGTGTTGTTGTTGAAAAACCACTTTTCGCACTTGTGTTGGTGCAGGAAACCACTTTTGCACTTGTATTAGTGTGGAAAAAACACTTTTTGCACTTGTGATAGTGTTGAAAAACCACGTTTCGCACTTGTATTAGTGTTGAAAAACCACTTTTCGCACATGTGTTGGTGCAGGAAACCACTTTTGCACTTGTATTAGTGTGGAAAAACCACTTTTTGCACTTGTGTTAGTGTTGAAAAACCACTTTTCGCACTTGTGTTAGTGTTGAAAAACCACTTTTCGCACTTGTGTTGGTGCAGGAAACCACTTTTGCACTTGTATTAGTGTGGAAAAAACACTTTTTGCACTTGTGATA
The DNA here is from genome assembly GCF_964187855.1 of Myxine glutinosa. Classification (NCBI taxonomy): domain Eukaryota; kingdom Metazoa; phylum Chordata; class Myxini; order Myxiniformes; family Myxinidae; genus Myxine; species Myxine glutinosa. The sequence continues at coordinate 77,403 of NW_027616657.1, read as the reverse complement.
GTGTTGAAAAACCACTTTTTGCACTTGTGATAGTGTTGAAAAACCACTTTTCGCACTTGTGTTAGTGTTGAAAAACCACTTTTCGCACTTGTGTTGGTGCAGGAAACCACTTTTGCACTTGTATTAGTGTGGAAAAACCACTTTTCGCACTTGTGTTAGTGTTGAAAAACCACTTTTTGCACTTGTGTTAGTGTTGAAAAACCACTTTTCGCACTTGTGTTGGTGCAGGTAACCACTTTTGCACTTGTATTAGTGTGGAAAAAACACTTTTTGCACTTGTGATAGTGTTGAAAAACCACTTTTCGCATTTGTGTTAGTGTTGAAAAACCACTTTTCGCACATGTGTTGGTGCAGGAAACCACTTTTGCACTTGTATTAGTGTGGAAAAACCACTTTTCGCACTTGTGTTAGTGTTGAAAAACCACTTTTCGCACTTGTGTTAGTGTTGAAAAACCACTTTTCGCTCTTGTGTTAGTCTTGAAAAACCACTTTTCGCACTTGTGTTGGTGCAGGAAACCACTTTTGCACTTGTATTAGTGTGGAAAAACCACTTTTCGCACTTGTGTTAGTGTTGAAAAACCACTTTTTGCACTTGTGTTGTTGTTGAAAAACCACTTTTCGCACTTGTGTTGGTGCAGGAAACCACTTTTGCACTTGTATTAGTGTGGAAAAAACACTTTTTGCACTTGTGATAGTGTTGAAAAACCACGTTTCGCACTTGTATTAGTGTTGAAAAACCACTTTTCGCACATGTGTTGGTGCAGGAAACCACTTTTGCACTTGTATTAGTGTGGAAAAACCACTTTTCGCACTTGTGTTAGTGTTGAAAAACCACTTTTCGCACTTGTGTTAGTGTTGAAAAACCACTTTTCACACTTGTGTTGGTGCAGGAAACCACTTTTGCACTTGTATTAGTGTGGAAAAACCACTTTTCGCACTTGTGTTAGTGTTGAAAAACCACTTTTCGCACTTGTGTTAGTGTTGAAAAACCACTTTTCGCTCTTGTGTTAGTGTTGAAAAACCACTTTTCGCACTTGTGTTGGTGCAGGAAACCACTTTTGCACTTGTATTAGTGTGGAAAAACCACTTTTCGCACTTGTGTTAGTGTTGAAAAACCACGTTTCGCACTTGTGTTAGTGTTGAAAAACCACTTTTCACACTTGTGTTGGTGCAGGAAACCACTTTTGCACTTGTATTAGTGTGGAAAAACCACTTTTCGCACTTGTGTTAGTGTTGAAAAACCACTTTTCGCACTTGTGTTAGTGTTGAAAAACCACTTTTCGCTCTTGTGTTAGTGTTGAAAAACCACTTTTCGCACTTGTGTTAGTGTTGAAAAACCACTTTTCACACTTGTGTTGGTGCAGGAAACCACTTTTGCACTTGTATTAGTGTGGAAAAACCACTTTTCGCACTTGTGTTAGTGTTGAAAAACCACTTTTCGCACTTGTGTTAGTGTTGAAAAACCACTTTTCGCTCTTGTGTTAGTGTTGAAAAACCACTTTTCGCACTTGTGTTGGTGCAGGAAACCACTTTTGCACTTGTATTAGTGTGGAAAAACCACTTTTCGCACTTGTGTTAGTGTTGAAAAACCACGTTTCGCACTTGTATTGTTGTTGAAAAACCACTTTTCGCACATGTGTTGGTGCAGGAAACCACTTTTGCACTTGTATTAGTGTGGAAAAACCACTTTTTGCACTTGTGTTGGTGCAGGAAACCACTTTTGCACTTGTATTAGTGTGGAAAAACCACTTTTCGCACTTGTGTTAGTGTTGAAAAACCACTTTTCGCACTTGTGTTAGTGTTGAAAAACCACTTTTCGCTCTTGTGTTAGTCTTGAAAAACCACTTTTCGCACTTGTGTTGGTGCAGGAAACCACTTTTGCACTTGTATTAGTGTGGAAAAACCACTTTTCGCACTTGTGTTAGTGTTGAAAAACCACTTTTCGCACTTGTGTTAGTGTTGAAAAACCACTTTTCGCTCTTGTGTTAGTCTTGAAAAACCACTTTTCGCACTTGTGTTGGTGCAGGAAACCACTTTTGCACTTGTATTAGTGTGGAAAAACCACTTTTCGCACTTGTGTTAGTGTTGAAAAACCACTTTTTGCACTTGTGTTGTTGTTGAAAAACCACTTTTCGCACTTGTGTTGGTGCAGGAAACCACTTTTGCACTTGTATTAGTGTGGAAAAAACACTTTTTGCACTTGTGATAGTGTTGAAAAACCACGTTTCGCACTTGTATTAGTGTTGAAAAACCACTTTTCGCACATGTGTTGGTGCAGGAAACCACTTTTGCACTTGTATTAGTGTGGAAAAACCACTTTTCGCACTTGTGTTAGTGTTGAAAAACCACTTTTCGCACTTGTGTTAGTGTTGAAAAACCACTTTTCACACTTGTGTTGGTGCAGGAAACCACTTTTGCACTTGTATTAGTGTGGAAAAACCACTTTTCGCACTTGTGTTAGTGTTGAAAAACCACTTTTCGCACTTGTGTTAGTGTTGAAAAACCACTTTTCGCTCTTGTGTTAGTGTTGAAAAACCACTTTTCGCACTTGTGTTGGTGCAGGAAACCACTTTTGCACTTGTATTAGTGTGGAAAAACCACTTTTCGCACTTGTGTTAGTGTTGAAAAACCACTTTTTGCACTTGTGTTGTTGTTGAAAAACCACTTTTCGCACTTGTGTTGGTGCAGGAAACCACTTTTGCACTTGTATTAGTGTGGAAAAAACACTTTTTGCACTTGTGATAGTGTTGAAAAACCACGTTTCGCACTTGTATTAGTGTTGAAAAACCACTTTTCGCACATGTGTTGGTGCAGGAAACCACTTTTGCACTTGTATTAGTGTGGAAAAACCACTTTTTGCACTTGTGTTAGTGTTGAAAAACCACTTTTCGCACTTGTGTTAGTGTTGAAAAACCACTTTTCGCACTTGTGTTGGTGCAGCAAACGACTTTTGCACTTGTATTAGTGTGGAAAAAACACTTTTTGCACTTGTGATAGTGTTGAAAAACCACTTTTTGCACTTGTGATAGTGTTGAAAAACCACTTTTCGCACTTGTGTTAGTGTTGAAAAACCACTTTTCGCACTTGTGTTAGTGTTGAAAAACCACTTTTCGCACTTGTGTTGGTGCAGGAAACCACTTTTGCACTTGTAATAGTGTGGAAAAAACACTTTTTGCCCTTGTGATAGTGTTGAAAAACCACTTTGTGCACTTGTGATAGTGTTGAAAAACCACTTTTCGCACTTGTGTTAGTGTTGAAAAACCACTTTTCGCACTTGTGTTAGTGTTGAAAAACCACTTTTCGCACTTGTGTTGGTGCAGGAAACCACTTTTGCACTTGTAATAGTGTGGAAAAAACACTTTTTGCCCTTGTGATAGTGTTGAAAAACCACTTTTCGCACTTGTGTTAGTGTTGAAAAACCACTTTTCTGCACTTGTGTTGGTGCAGGTAACCACTTTTGCACTTGTATTAGTGTGGAAAAACCACTTTTCGCACTTGTGATAGTGTTGAAAAACCACTTTTCGCACTTGTGTTGGTGCAGGAAACCACTTTTGCACTTGTATTAGTGTGGAAAAAACACTTTTTGCACCTGTGATAGTGTTGAAAAACCACTTTTCGCACTTGTGTTAGTGTTGAAAAACCAATTTTGCACTTGTGTTGGTGCAGGAAACCACGTTTGCACTTGTATTAGTGTGGAAAAACCACTTTTCGCACTTGTGTTAGTGTTGAAAAACCACTTTTTGCACTTGTGTTAGTGTTGAAAAACCACTTTTCGCACTTGTGTTGGTGCAGGTAACCACTTTTGCACTTGTATTAGTGTGGAAAAAACACTTTTTGCACTTGTGATAGTGTTGAAAAACCACTTTTCGCATTTGTGTTAGTGTTGAAAAACCACTTTTCGCACATGTGTTGGTGCAGGAAACCACTTTTGCACTTGTATTAGTGTGGAAAAACCACTTTTCGCACTTGTGTTAGTGTTGAAAAACCACTTTTCGCACTTGTGTTAGTGTTGAAAAACCACTTTTCGCTCTTGTGTTAGTGTTGAAAAACCACTTTTCGCACTTGTGTTGGTGCAGGAAACCACTTTTGCACTTGTATTAGTGTGGAAAAACCACTTTTCGCACTTGTGTAAGTGTTGAAAAACCACTTTTTGCACTTGTGTTGTTGTTGAAAAACCACTTTTCGCACTTGTGTTGGTGCAGGAAACCACTTTTGCACTTGTATTAGTGTGGAAAAAACACTTTTTGCACTTGTGATAGTGTTGAAAAACCACGTTTCGCACTTGTATTAGTGTTGAAAAACCACTTTTCGCACATGTGTTGGTGCAGGAAACCACTTTTGCACTTGTATTAGTGTGGAAAAACCACTTTTCGCACTTGTGTTAGTGTTGAAAAACCACTTTTCGCACTTGTGTTAGTGTTGAAAAACCACTTTTCGCACTTGTGTTGGTGCAGGAAACCACTTTTGCACTTGTATTAGTGTGGAAAAACCACTTTTCGCACTTGTGTTAGTGTTGAAAAACCACTTTTCGCACTTGTGTTAGTGTTGAAAAACCACTTTTCGCTCTTGTGTTAGTGTTGAAAAACCACTTTTCGCACTTGTGTTGGTGCAGGAAACCACTTTTGCACTTGTATTAGTGTGGAAAAACCACTTTTCGCACTTGTGTTAGTGTTGAAAAACCACTTTTTGCACTTGTGTTGTTGTTGAAAAACCACTTTTCGCACTTGTGTTGGTGCAGGAAACCACTTTTGCACTTGTATTAGTGTGGAAAAAACACTTTTTGCACTTGTGATAGTGTTGAAAAACCACGTTTCGCACTTGTATTAGTGTTGAAAAACCACTTTTCGCACATGTGTTGGTGCAGGAAACCACTTTTGCACTTGTATTAGTGTGGAAAAACCACTTTTTGCACTTGTGTTAGTGTTGAAAAACCACTTTTCGCACTTGTATTAGTGTGGAAAAAACACTTTTTGCACCTGTGATAGTGTTGAAAAACCACTTTTCGCACTTGTGTTAGTGTTGAAAAACCACTTTTTGCACTTGTGTTGGTGCAGGAAACCACTTTTGCACTTGTATTAGTGTGGAAAAAACACTTTTTGCACCTGTGATAGTGTTGAAAAACCACTTTTCGCACTTGTGTTAGTGTTGAAAAACCACTTTTTGCACTTGTGTTGGTGCAGGTAACCACTTTTGCACTTGTATTAGTGTGGAAAAAACACTTTTTGCACTTGTGATAGTGTTGAAAAACCACTTTTCGCATTTGTGTTAGTGTTGAAAAACCACTTTTCGCACATGTGTTGGTGCAGGAAACCACTTTTGCACTTGTATTAGTGTGGAAAAACCACTTTTCGCACTTGTGTTAGTGTTGAAAAACCACTTTTCGCACTTGTGTTAGTGTTGAAAAACCACTTTTCGCTCTTGTGTTAGTGTTGAAAAACCACTTTTCGCACTTGTGTTGGTGCAGGAAACCACTTTTGCACTTGTATAAGTGTGGAAAAAACACTTTTTGCACCTGTGATAGTGTTGAAAAACCACTTTTCGCACTTGTGTTAGTGTTGAAAAACCACTTTTTGCACTTGTGTTGGTGCAGGAAACCACGTTTGCACTTGTATTAGTGTGGAAAAAACACTTTTTGCACCTGTGATAGTGTTGAAAAACCACTTTTCGCACTTGTGTTAGTGTTGAAAAACCACTTTTTGCACTTGTGTTAGTGTTGAAAAACCACTTTTCGCACTTGTGTTGGTGCAGGAAACCACTTTTGCACTTGTATTAGTGTGGAAAAAACACTTTTTGCACTTTTGATAGTGTTGAAAAACCACGTTTCACACTTGTATTAGTGTTGAAAAACCACTTTTCGCACATCTGTTGGTGCAGGAAACCACTTTTGCACTTGTATTAGTGTGGAAAAACCACTTTTCGCACTTGTGTTAGTGTTGAAAAACCACTTTTCGCACTTGTGTTGGTGTTGAAAAACCACTTTTCGCACTTGTGTTGTTGCAGGAAACCACTTTTGCACTTGTATTAGTGTGGAAAAACCACTTTTTGCACTTGTGATAGTGTTGAAAAACCACTTTTCACACTTGTGTTAGTGTTGAAAAACCACTTTTCGCACTTGTGTTGGTGCAGGAAACCACTTTTGCACTTGTAATAGTGTGGAAAAAACACTTTTTGCCCTTGTGATAGTGTTGAAAAACCACTTTTCGCACTTGTGTTAGTGTTGAAAAACCACTTTTCTGCACTTGTGTTGGTGCAGGTAACCACTTTTGCACTTGTATTAGTGTGGAAAAACCACTTTTTGCACTTGTGATAGTGTTGAAAAACCACTTTTCGCACTTGTGTTGGTGCAGGAAACCACTTTTGCACTTGTATTAGTGTGGAAAAAAACACTTTTTGCACCTGTGATAGTGTTGAAAAACCACTTTTCGCACTTGTGTTAGTGTTGAAAAACCACTTTTTGCACTTGTGTTGGTGCAGGAAACCACGTTTGCACTTGTATTAGTGTGGAAAAACCACTTTTCGCACTTGTGTTAGTGTTGAAAAACCACTTTTTGCACTTGTGTTAGTGTTGAAAAAACCACTTTTCGCACTTGTGTTGGTGCAGGTAACCACTTTTGCACTTGTATTAGTGTGGAAAAAAACACTTTTTTGCACTTGTGATAGTGTTGAAAAACCACTTTTCGCATTTGTGTTAGTGTTGAAAAACCACTTTTCGCACATGTGTTGGTGTAGGAAACCACTTTTGCACTTGTATTAGTGTGGAAAAAACCACTTTTCGCACTTGTGTTAGTGTTGAAAAACCACTTTTCGCACTTGTGTTAGTGTTGAAAAACCACTTTTCGCTCTTGTGTTAGTGTTGAAAAACCACTTTTCGCACTTGTGTTGGTGCAGGAAACCACTTTTGCAATTGTATTAGTGTGGAAAACCACTTTTCGCACTTGTGTTAGTGTTGAAAAACCACTTTTTGCACTTGTGTTGTTGTTGAAAAACCACTTTTCGCACTTGTGTTGGTGCAGGAAACCACTTTTGCACTTGTATTAGTGTGGAAAAAAACACTTTTTGCACTTGTGATAGTGTTGAAAAAACCACGTTTCGCACTTGTATTAGTGTTGAAAAACCACTTTTCGCACATGTGTTGGTGCAGGAAACCACTTTTGCACTTGTATTAGTGTGGAAAAACCACTTTTCGCACTTGTGTTAGTGTTGAAAAACCACTTTTCGCACTTGTGTTAGTGTTGAAAAACCACTTTTCGCACTTGTGTTGGTGCAGGAAACCACTTTTGCACTTGTATTAGTGTGGAAAAACCAATTTTCGCACTTGTGTTAGTGTTGAAAAACCACTTTTCGCACTTGTGTTAGTGTTGAAAAACCACTTTTCGCTCTTGTGTTAGTGTTGAAAAACCACTTTTCGCACTTGTGTTGGTGCAGGAAACCACTTTTGCACTTGTATTAGTGTGGAAAAACCACTTTTCGCACTTGTGTTAGTGTTGAAAAACCACTTTTTGCACTTGTGTTGTTGTTGAAAAACCACTTTTCGCACTTGTGTTGGTGCAGGAAACCACTTTTGCACTTGGATTAGTGTGGAAAAAACACTTTTTTGCACTTGTGATAGTGTTGAAAAACCACGTTTCGCACTTGTATTAGTGTTGAAAAACCACTTTTCGCACATGTGTTGGTGCAGGAAACCACTTTTGCACTTGTATTAGTGTGGAAAAACCACTTTTTGCACTTGTGTTAGTGTTGAAAAACCACTTTTCGCACTTGTGTTAGTGTTGAAAAAACCACTTTTCGCACTTGTGTTGATGCAGCAAACGACTTTTGCACTTGTATTAGTGTGGAAAAAACACTTTTTGCACTTGTGATAGTGTTGAAAAACCACTTTTTGCACTTGTGATAGTGTTGAAAAACCACTTTTCGCACTTGTGTTAGTGTTGAAAAACCACTTTTCGCACTTGTGTTGGTGCAGGAAACCACTTTTGCACTTGTATTAGTGTGGAAAAAACACTTTTTGCACTTGTGATAGTGTTGAAAAACCACTTTTTGCACTTGTGATAGTGTTGAAAAACCACTTTTCGCACTTGTGTTAGTGTTGAAAAACCACTTTTCGCACTTGTGTTGGTGTAGGAAACCACTTTTGCACTTGTATTAGTGTGGAAAAACCACTTTTCGCACTTGTGTTAGTGTTGAAAAACCACTTTTCGCACTTGTGTTAGTGTTGAAAAACCACTTTTCGCACTTGTGTTAGTGTTGAAAAACCACTTTTCACACTTGTGTTGGTGCAGGAAACCACTTTTGCACTTGTATTAGTGTGGAAAAAACACTTTTTGCACTTGTGATAGTGTTGAAAAACCACTTTTCGCACTTGTGTTAGTGTTGAAAAACCACTTTTCGCACTTGTGTTGGTGCAGGAAACCACTTTTGCGCTTGTATTAGTGTGGAAAAACCACTTTTCGCACTTGTGTTAGTGTTGAAAAACCACTTTTCGCACCTGTGTTAGTGTTGAAAAACCACTTTTCGCACTTGTGTTGGTGCAGGAAACCACTTTTGCACTTGTATTAGTGTGGAAAAACCACTTTTCGCACTTGTGTTAGTGTTGAAAAACCACTTTTTGCACTTGTGTTGTTGTTGAAAAACCACTTTTCGCACTTGTGTTGGTGCAGGAAACCACTTTTGCACTTGTATTAGTGTGGAAAAAAACACTTTTTGCACTTGTGATAGTGTTGAAAAACCACGTTTCGCACTTGTATTAGTGTTGAAAAACCACTTTTCGCACATGTGTTGGTGCAGGAAACCACTTTTGCACTTGTATTAGTGTGGAAAAACCACTTTTTGCACTTGTGTTAGTGTTGAAAAACCACTTTTCGCACTTGTGTTAGTGTTGAAAAACCACTTTTCGCACTTGTGTTGGTGCAGGAAACCACTTTTGCACTTGTATTAGTGTGGAAAAAAACACTTTTTGCACTTGTGATAGTGTTGAAAAACCACTTTTTGCACTTGTGATAGTGTTGAAAAACCACTTTTCGCACTTGTGTTAGTGTTGAAAAACCACTTTTCGCACTTGTGTTGGTGCAGGAAACCACTTTTGCACTTGTATTAGTGTGGAAAAACCACTTTTCGCACTTGTGTTAGTGTTGAAAAACCACTTTTTGCACTTGTGTTAGTGTTGAAAAACCACTTTTCGCACTTGTGTTGGTGCAGGTAACCACTTTTGCACTTGTATTAGTGTGGAAAAAACACTTTTTGCACTTGTGATAGTGTTGAAAAACCACTTTTCGCATTTGTGTTAGTGTTGAAAAACCACTTTTCGCACATGTGTTGGTGCAGGAAACCACTTTTGCACTTGTATTAGTGTGGAAAAACCACTTTTCGCACTTGTGTTAGTGTTGAAAAACCACTTTTCGCACTTGTGTTAGTGTTGAAAAACCACTTTTCGCTCTTGTGTTAGTCTTGAAAAACCACTTTTCGCACTTGTGTTGGTGCAGGAAACCACTTTTGCACTTGTATTAGTGTGGAAAAACCACTTTTCGCACTTGTGTTAGTGTTGAAAAACCACTTTTTGCACTTGTGTTGTTGTTGAAAAACCACTTTTCGCACTTGTGTTGGTGCAGGAAACCACTTTTGCACTTGTATTAGTGTGGAAAAAACACTTTTTGCACTTGTGATAGTGTTGAAAAACCACGTTTCGCACTTGTATTAGTGTTGAAAAAACCACTTTTCGCACATGTGTTGGTGCAGGAAACCACTTTTGCACTTGTATTAGTGTGGAAAAAACCACTTTTCGCACTTGTGTTAGTGTTGAAAAACCACTTTTCGCACTTGTGTTAGTGTTGAAAAACCACTTTTCACACTTGTGTTGGTGCAGGAAACCACTTTTGCACTTGTATTAGTGTGGAAAAACCACTTTTCGCACTTGTGTTAGTGTTGAAAAACCACTTTTCGCACTTGTGTTAGTGTTGAAAAACCACTTTTCGCTCTTGTGTTAGTGTTGAAAAACCACTTTTCGCACTTGTGTTGGTGCAGGAAACCACTTTTGCACTTGTATTAGTGTGGAAAAACCACTTTTCGCACTTGTGTTAGTGTTGAAAAACCACTTTTTGCACTTGTGTTGTTGTTGAAAAACCACTTTTCGCACTTGTGTTGGTGCAGGAAACCACTTTTGCACTTGTATTAGTGTGGAAAAAACACTTTTTGCACTTGTGATAGTGTTGAAAAACCACGTTTCGCACTTGTATTAGTGTTTGAAAAACCACTTTTCGCACATGTGTTGGTGCAGGAAACCACTTTTGCACTTGTATTAGTGTGGAAAAACCACTTTTTGCACTTGTGTTGGTGCAGGAAACCACTTTTGCACTTGTATTAGTGTGGAAAAACCACTTTTCGCACTTGTGTTAGTGTTGAAAAACCACTTTTCGCACTTGTGTTAGTGTTGAAAAACCACTTTTCGCTCTTGTGTTAGTCTTGAAAAACCACTTTTCGCACTTGTGTTGGTGCAGGAAACCACTTTTGCACTTGTATTAGTGTGGAAAAACCACTTTTCGCACTTGTGTTAGTGTTGAAAAACCACTTTTCGCACTTGTGTTAGTGTTGAAAAAACCACTTTTCGCTCTTGTGTTAGTCTTGAAAAACCACTTTTCGCACTTGTGTTGGTGCAGGAAACCACTTTTGCACTTGTATTAGTGTGGAAAAACCACTTTTCGCACTTGTGTTAGTGTTGAAAAACCACTTTTTGCACTTGTGTTGTTGTTGAAAAACCACTTTTCGCACTTGTGTTGGTGCAGGAAACCACTTTTGCACTTGTATTAGTGTGGAAAAAAACACTTTTTGCACTTGTGATAGTGTTGAAAAACCACGTTTCGCACTTGTATTAGTGTTGAAAAAGTTGGTGCAGGAAACCACTTTTGCACTTGTATTAGTGTGGAAAAACCACTTTTCGCACTTGTGTTAGTGTTGAAAAACCACTTTTCGCACTTGTGTTAGTGTTGAAAAACCACTTTTCACACTTGTGTTGGTGCAGGAAACCACTTTTGCACTTGTATTAGTGTGGAAAAACCACTTTTCGCACTTGTGTTAGTGTTGAAAAACCACTTTTCGCACTTGTGTTAGTGTTGAAAAACCACTTTTCGCTCTTGTGTTAGTGTTGAAAAACCACTTTTCGCACTTGTGTTGGTGCAGGAAACCACTTTTGCACTTGTATTAGTGTGGAAAAACCACTTTTCGCACTTGTGTTAGTGTTGAAAAACCACTTTTTGCACTTGTGTTGTTGTTGAAAAACCACTTTTCGCACTTGTGTTGGTGCAGGAAACCACTTTTGCACTTGTATTAGTGTGGAAAAAACACTTTTTGCACTTGTGATAGTGTTGAAAAACCACGTTTCGCACTTGTATTAGTGTTGAAAAACCACTTTTCGCACATGTGTTGGTGCAGGAGACCACTTTTGCACTTGTATTAGTGTGGAAAAACCACTTTTTGCACTTGTGTTAGTGTTGAAAAACCACTTTTCGCACTTGTGTTAGTGTTGAAAAACCACTTTTCGCACTTGTGTTGGTGCAGCAAACGACTTTTGCACTTGTATTAGTGTGGAAAAAACACTTTTTGCACTTGTGATAGTGTTGAAAAACCACTTTTTGCACTTGTGATAGTGTTGAAAAACCACTTTTCGCACTTGTGTTAGTGTTGAAAAACCACTTTTCGCACTTGTGTTAGTGTTGAAAAACCACTTTTCGCACTTGTGTTGGTGCAGGAAACCACTTTTGCACTTGTAATAGTGTGGAAAAAACACTTTTTGCCCTTGTGATAGTGTTGAAAAACCACTTTTTGTACTTGTGATAGTGTTGAAAAACCACTTTTCGCACTTGTGTTAGTGTTGAAAAACCACTTTTCGCACTTGTGTTAGTGTTGAAAAACCACTTTTCGCACTTGTGTTGGTGCAGGAAACCACTTTTGCACTTGTAATAGTGTGGAAAAAACACTTTTTGCCCTTGTGATAGTGTTGAAAAACCACTTTTCGCACTTGTGTTAGTGTTGAAAAACCACTTTTCTGCACTTGTGTTGGTGCAGGTAACCACTTTTGCACTTGTATTAGTGTGGAAAAACCACTTTTCGCACTTGTGATAGTGTTGAAAAACCACTTTTCGCACTTGTGTTGGTGCAGGAAACCACTTTTGCACTTGTATTAGTGTGGAAAAAACACTTTTTGCACCTGTGATAGTGTTGAAAAACCACTTTTCGCACTTGTGTTAGTGTTGAAAAACCAATTTTGCACTTGTGTTGGTGCAGGAAACCACGTTTGCACTTGTATTAGTGTGGAAAAACCACTTTTCGCACTTGTGTTAGTGTTGAAAAACCACTTTTTGCACTTGTGTTAGTGTTGAAAAACCACTTTTCGCACTTGTGTTGGTGCAGGTAACCACTTTTGCACTTGTATTAGTGTGGAAAAAACACTTTTTGCACTTGTGATAGTGTTGAAAAACCACTTTTCGCATTTGTGTTAGTGTTGAAAAACCACTTTTCGCACATGTGTTGGTGCAGGAAACCACTTTTGCACTTGTATTAGTGTGGAAAAACCACTTTTCGCACTTGTGTTAGTGTTGAAAAACCACTTTTCGCACTTGTGTTAGTGTTGAAAAACCACTTTTCGCTCTTGTGTTAGTGTTGAAAAACCACTTTTCGCACTTGTGTTGGTGCAGGAAACCACTTTTGCACTTGTATTAGTGTGGAAAAACCACTTTTCGCACTTGTGTAAGTGTTGAAAAACCACTTTTTGCACTTGTGTTGTTGTTGAAAAACCACTTTTCGCACTTGTGTTGGTGCAGGAAACCACTTTTGCACTTGTATTAGTGTGGAAAAAACACTTTTTGCACTTGTGATAGTGTTGAAAAACCACGTTTCGCACTTGTATTAGTGTTGAAAAACCACTTTTCGCACATGTGTTGGTGCAGGAAACCACTTTTGCACTTGTATTAGTGTGGAAAAACCACTTTTCGCACTTGTGTTAGTGTTGAAAAACCACTTTTCGCACTTGTGTTAGTGTTGAAAAACCACTTTTCGCACTTGTGTTGGTGCAGGAAACCACTTTTGCACTTGTATTAGTGTGGAAAAACCACTTTTCGCACTTGTGTTAGTGTTGAAAAACCACTTTTCGCACTTGTGTTAGTGTTGAAAAACCACTTTTCGCTCTTGTGTTAGTGTTGAAAAACCACTTTTCGCACTTGTGTTGGTGCAGGAAACCACTTTTGCACTTGTATTAGTGTGGAAAAACCACTTTTCGCACTTGTGTTAGTGTTGAAAAACCACTTTTTGCACTTGTGTTGTTGTTGAAAAACCACTTTTCGCACTTGTGTTGGTGCAGGAAACCACTTTTGCACTTGTATTAGTGTGGAAAAAACACTTTTTGCACTTGTGATAGTGTTGAAAAACCACGTTTCGCACTTGTATTAGTGTTGAAAAACCACTTTTCGCACATGTGTTGGTGCAGGAAACCACTTTTGCACTTGTATTAGTATGGAAAAACCACTTTTTGCACTTGTGTTAGTGTTGAAAAACCACTTTTCGCACTTGTATTAGTGTGGAAAAAACACTTTTTGCACCTGTGATAGTGTTGAAAAACCACTTTTCGCACTTGTGTTAGTGTTGAAAAACCACTTTTTGCACTTGTGTTGGTGCAGGAAACCACTTTTGCACTTGTATTAGTGTGGAAAAAACACTTTTTGCACCTGTGATAGTGTTGAAAAACCACTTTTCGCACTTGTGTTAGTGTTGAAAAACCACTTTTTGCACTTGTGTTGGTGCAGGTAACCACTTTTGCACTTGTATTAGTGTGGAAAAAACACTTTTTGCACTTGTGATAGTGTTGAAAAACCACTTTTCGCATTTGTGTTAGTGTTGAAAAACCACTTTTCGCACATGTGTTGGTGCAGGAAACCACTTTTGCACTTGTATTAGTGTGGAAAAACCACTTTTCGCACTTGTGTTAGTGTTGAAAAACCACTTTTCGCACTTGTGTTAGTGTTGAAAAACCACTTTTCGCTCTTGTGTTAGTGTTGAAAAACCACTTTTCGCACTTGTGTTGGTGCAGGAAACCACTTTTGCAATTGTATTAGTGTGGAAAACCACTTTTCGCACTTGTGTTAGTGTTGAAAAACCACTTTTTGCACTTGTGTTGTTGTTGAAAAACCACTTTTCGCACTTGTGTTGGTGCAGGAAACCACTTTTGCACTTGTATTAGTGTGGAAAAAACACTTTTTGCACTTGTGATAGTGTTGAAAAACCACGTTTCGCACTTGTATTAGTGTTGAAAAACCACTTTTCGCACATGTGTTGGTGCAGGAAACCACTTTTGCACTTGTATTAGTGTGGAAAACCACTTTTCGCACTTGTGTTAGTGTTGAAAAACCACTTTTCGCACTTGTGTTAGTGTTGAAAAACCACTTTTCGCACTTGTGTTGGTGCAGGAAACCACTTTTGCACTTGTATTAGTGTGGAAAAACCACTTTTCGCACTTGTGTTAGTGTTGAAAAACCACTTTTCGCACTTGTGTTAGTGTTGAAAAACCACTTTTCGCTCTTGTGTTAGTGTTGAAAAACCACTTTTCGCACTTGTGTTGGTGCAGGAAACCACTTTTGCACTTGTATTAGTGTGGAAAAACCACTTTTCGCACTTGTGTTAGTGTTGAAAAACCACTTTTTGCACTTGTGTTGTTGTTGAAAAACCACTTTTCGCACTTGTGTTGGTGCAGGAAACCACTTTTGCACTTGGATTAGTGTGGAAAAAACACTTTTTGCACTTGTGATAGTGTTGAAAAACCACGTTTCGCACTTGTATTAGTGTTGAAAAACCACTTTTCGCACATGTGTTGGTGCAGGAAACCACTTTTGCACTTGTATTAGTGTGGAAAAACCACTTTTTGCACTTGTGTTAGTGTTGAAAAACCACTTTTCGCACATGTGTTGGTGCAGGAAACCACTTTTGCACTTGTATTAGTGTGGAAAAACCACTTTTTGCACTTGTGTTAGTGTTGAAAAACCACTTTTCGCACTTGTGTTAGTGTTGAAAAACCACTTTTCGCACTTGTGTTGGTGCAGCAAACGACTTTTGCACTTGTATTAGTGTGGAAAAAACACTTTTTGCACTTGTGATAGTGTTGAAAAACCACTTTTTGCACTTGTGATAGTGTTGAAAAACGACTTTTCGCACTTGTGTTAGTGTTGAAAAACCACTTTTCGCACTTGTGTTGGTGAAGGAAACCACTTTTGCACTTGTATTAGTGTGGAAAAAAACACTTTTTGCACTTGTGATAGTGTTGAATAACCACTTTTTGCACTTGTGATAGTGTTGAAAAACCACTTTTCGCACTTGTGTTAGTGTTGAAAAACCACTTTTCGCACTTGTGTTGGTGCAGGAAACCACTTTTGCACTTGTATTAGTGTGGAAAAACCACTTTTCGCACTTGTGTTAGTGTTGAAAAACCACTTTTAGCACTTGTGTTAGTGTTGAAAAACCACTTTTCGCACTTGTGTTAGTGTTGAAAAACCACTTTTCGCACTTGTGTTGGTGCAGGAAACCACTTTTACACTTGTATTAGTGTGGAAAAACCACTTTTTGCACTTGTGATAGTGTTGAAAAACCACTTTTCGCACTTGTGTTAGTGTTGAAAAACCACTTTTCGCACTTGTGTTGGTGCAGGAAACCACTTTTGCACTTGTATTAGTGTGGAACAAACCACTTTTCGCACTTGTGTTAGTGTTGAAAAACCACTTTTTGCACTTGTGTTGTTGTTGAAAAACCACTTTTCGCACTTGTGTTGGTGCAGGAAACCACTTTTGCACTTGTATTAGTGTGGAAAAAACACTTTTTGCACTTGTGATAGTGTTGAAAAACCACGTTTCGCACTTGTATTAGTGTTGAAAAACCACTTTTCGCATATGTGTTGGTGCAGGAAACCACTTTTGCACTTGTATTAGTGTGGAAAAACCACTTTTCGCACTTGTGTTAGTGTTGAAAAACCACTTTTCGCACTTGTGTTAGTGTTGAAAAACCACTTTTCGCACTTGTGTTGGTGCAGGAAACCACTTTTGCACTTGTATTGGTGTGGAAAAACCACTTTTCGCACTTGTGTTAGTGTTGAAAAACCACTTTTCGCACTTGTGTTAGTGTTGAAAAACCACTTTTCGCTCTTGTGTTAGTGTTGAAAAACCACTTTTCGCACTTGTGTTGGTGCAGGAAACCACTTTTGCACTTGTATTAGTGTGGAAAAACCACTTTTCGCACTTGTGTTAGTGTTGAAAAACCACTTTTCGCACTTGTGTTGGTGCAGGAAACCACTTTTACACTTGTATTAGTGTGGAAAAACCACTTTTCGCACTTGTGTTAGTGTTGAAAAACCACTTTTCGCACTTGTGTTAGTGTTGAAAAACCACTTTTCGCTCTTGTGTTAGTGTTGAAAAACCACTTTTCGCACTTGTGTTGGTGCAGGAAACCACTTTTGCACTTGTATTAGTGTGGAAAAACCACTTTTCGCACTTGTGTAAGTGTTGAAAAACCACTTTTTGCACTTGTGTTGTTGTTGAAAAACCACTTTTCGCACTTGTGTTGGTGCAGGAAACCACTTTTGCACTTGTATTAGTGTGGAAAAAACACTTTTTGCACTTGTGATAGTGTTGAAAAACCACGTTTCGCACTTGTATTAGTGTTGAAAAACCACTTTTCGCACATGTGTTGGTGCAGGAAACCACTTTTGCACTTGTATTAGTGTGGAAAAACCACTTTTCGCACTTGTGTTAGTGTTGAAAAACCACTTTTCGCACTTGTGTTAGTGTTGAAAAACCACTTTTCGCACTTGTGTTGGTGCAGGAAACCACTTTTGCACTTGTATTAGTGTGGAAAAACCACTTTTCGCACTTGTGTTAGTGTTGAAAAACCACTTTTCGCACTTGTGTTAGTGTTGAAAAACCACTTTTCGCTCTTGTGTTAGTGTTGAAAAACCACTTTTCGCACTTGTGTTGGTGCAGGAAACCACTTTTGCACTTGTATTAGTGTGGAAAAACCACTTTTCGCACTTGTGTTAGTGTTGAAAAACCACTTTTTGCACTTGTGTTGTTGTTGAAAAACCACTTTTCGCACTTGTGTTGGTGCAGGAAACCACTTTTGCACTTGTATTAGTGTGGAAAAAACACTTTTTGCACTTGTGATAGTGTTGAAAAACCACGTTTCGCACTTGTATTAGTGTTGAAAAACCACTTTTCGCACATGTGTTGGTGCAGGAAACCACTTTTGCACTTGTATTAGTGTGGAAAAACCACTTTTTGCACTTGTGTTAGTGTTGAAAAACCACTTTTCGCACTTGTATTAGTGTGGAAAAAACACTTTTTGCACCTGTGATAGTGTTGAAAAACCACTTTTCGCACTTGTGTTAGTGTTGAAAAACCACTTTTTGCACTTGTGTTGGTGCAGGAAACCACTTTTGCACTTGTATTAGTGTGGAAAAAACACTTTTTGCACCTGTGATAGTGTTGAAAAACCACTTTTCGCACTTGTGTTAGTGTTGAAAAACCACTTTTTGCACTTGTGTTGGTGCAGGTAACCACTTTTGCACTTGTATTAGTGTGGAAAAAACACTTTTTGCACTTGTGATAGTGTTGAAAAACCACTTTTCGCATTTGTGTTAGTGTTGAAAAACCACTTTTCGCACATGTGTTGGTGCAGGAAACCACTTTTGCACTTGTATTAGTGTGGAAAAACCACTTTTCGCACTTGTGTTAGTGTTGAAAAACCACTTTTCGCACTTGTGTTAGTGTTGAAAAACCACTTTTCGCTCTTGTGTTAGTGTTGAAAAACCACTTTTCGCACTTGTGTTGGTGCAGGAAACCACTTTTGCAATTGTATTAGTGTGGAAAACCACTTTTCGCACTTGTGTTAGTGTTGAAAAACCACTTTTTGCACTTGTGTTGTTGTTGAAAAACCACTTTTCGCACTTGTGTTGGTGCAGGAAACCACTTTTGCACTTGTATTAGTGTGGAAAAAACACTTTTTGCACTTGTGATAGTGTTGAAAAACCACGTTTCGCACTTGTATTAGTGTTGAAAAACCACTTTTCGCACATGTGTTGGTGCAGGAAACCACTTTTGCACTTGTATTAGTGTGGAAAAACCACTTTTCGCACTTGTGTTAGTGTTGAAAAACCACTTTTCGCACTTGTGTTAGTGTTGAAAAACCACTTTTCGCACTTGTGTTGGTGCAGGAAACCACTTTTGCACTTGTATTAGTGTGGAAAAACCACTTTTCGCACTTGTGTTAGTGTTGAAAAACCACTTTTCGCACTTGTGTTAGTGTTGAAAAACCACTTTTCGCTCTTGTGTTAGTGTTGAAAAACCACTTTTCGCACTTGTGTTGGTGCAGGAAACCACTTTTGCACTTGTATTAGTGTGGAAAAACCACTTTTCGCACTTGTGTTAGTGTTGAAAAACCACTTTTTGCACTTGTGTTGTTGTTGAAAAACCACTTTTCGCACTTGTGTTGGTGCAGGAAACCACTTTTGCACTTGGATTAGTGTGGAAAAAACACTTTTTGCACTTGTGATAGTGTTGAAAAACCACGTTTCGCACTTGTATTAGTGTTGAAAAACCACTTTTCGCACATGTGTTGGTGCAGGAAACCACTTTTGCACTTGTATTAGTGTGGAAAAACCACTTTTTGCACTTGTGTTAGTGTTGAAAAACCACTTTTCGCACATGTGTTGGTGCAGGAAACCACTTTTGCACTTGTAGTAGTGTGGAAAAACCACTTTTTGCACTTGTGTTAGTGTTGAAAAACCACTTTTCGCACTTGTGTTAGTGTTGAAAAACCACTTTTCGCACTTGTGTTGGTGCAGCAAACGACTTTTGCACTTGTATTAGTGTGGAAAAAACACTTTTTGCACTTGTGATAGTGTTGAAAAACCACTTTTTGCACTTGTGATAGTGTTGAAAAACGACTTTTCGCACTTGTGTTAGTGTTGAAAAACCACTTTTCGCACTTGTGTTGGTGAAGGAAACCACTTTTGCACTTGTATTAGTGTGGAAAAAAACACTTTTTGCACTTGTGATAGTGTTGAATAACCACTTTTTGCACTTGTGATAGTGTTGAAAAACCACTTTTCGCACTTGTGTTAGTGTTGAAAAACCACTTTTCGCACTTGTGTTGGTGCAGGAAACCACTTTTGCACTTGTATTAGTGTGGAAAAACCACTTTTCGCACTTGTGTTAGTGTTGAAAAACCACTTTTCGCACTTGTGTTAGTGTTGAAAAACCACTTTTCGCACTTGTGTTAGTGTTGAAAAACCACTTTTCGCACTTGTGTTGGTGCAGGAAACCACTTTTACACTTGTATTAGTGTGGAAAAACCACTTTTTGCACTTGTGATAGTGTTGAAAAACCACTTTTCGCACTTGTGTTAGTGTTGAAAAACCACTTTTCGCACTTGTGTTGGTGCAGGAAACCACTTTTGCACTTGTATTAGTGTGGAACAAACCACTTTTCGCACTTGTGTTAGTGTTGAAAAACCACTTTTTGCACTTGTGTTGTTGTTGAAAAACCACTTTTCGCACTTGTGTTGGTGCAGGAAACCACTTTTGCACTTGTATTAGTGTGGAAAAAACACTTTTTGCACTTGTGATAGTGTTGAAAAACCACGTTTCGCACTTGTATTAGTGTTGAAAAACCACTTTTCGCACATGTGTTGGTGCAGGAAACCACTTTTGCACTTGTATTAGTGTGGAAAAACCACTTTTCGCACTTGTGTTAGTGTTGAAAAACCACTTTTCGCACTTGTGTTAGTGTTGAAAAACCACTTTTCGCACTTGTGTTGGTGCAGGAAACCACTTTTGCACTTGTATTAGTGTGGAAAAACCACTTTTCGCACTTGTGTTAGTGTTGAAAAACCACTTTTCGCACTTGTGTTAGTGTTGAAAAACCACTTTTCGCTCTTGTGTTAGTGTTGAAAAACCACTTTTCGCACTTGTGTTGGTGCAGGAAACCACTTTTGCACTTGTATTAGTGTGGAAAAACCACTTTTCGCACTTGTGTTAGTGTTGAAAAACCACTTTTTGCACTTGTGTTGTTGTTGAAAAACCACTTTTCGCACTTGTGTTGGTGCAGGAAACCACTTTTGCACTTGTATTAGTGTGGAAAAAACACTTTTTGCACTTGTGATAGTGTTGAAAAACCACGTTTCGCACTTGTATTAGTGTTGAAAAACCACTTTTCGCACATGTGTTGGTGCAGGAAACCACTTTTGCACTTGTATTAGTGTGGAAAAACCACTTTTTGCACTTGTGTTAGTGTTGAAAAACCACTTTTCGCACTTGTATTAGTGTGGAAAAAACACTTTTTGCACCTGTGATAGTGTTGAAAAACCACTTTTCGCACTTGTGTTAGTGTTGAAAAACCACTTTTTGCACTTGTGTTGGTGCAGGAAACCACTTTTGCACTTGTATTAGTGTGGAAAAAACACTTTTTGCACCTGTGATAGTGTTGAAAAACCACTTTTCGCACTTGTGTTAGTGTTGAAAAACCACTTTTTGCACTTGTGTTGGTGCAGGTAACCACTTTTGCACTTGTATTAGTGTGGAAAAAACACTTTTTGCACTTGTGATAGTGTTGAAAAACCACTTTTCGCATTTGTGTTAGTGTTGAAAAACCACTTTTCGCACATGTGTTGGTGCAGGAAACCACTTTTGCACTTGTATTAGTGTGGAAAAACCACTTTTCGCACTTGTGTTAGTGTTGAAAAACCACTTTTCGCACTTGTGTTAGTGTTGAAAAACCACTTTTCGCTCTTGTGTTAGTGTTGAAAAACCACTTTTCGCACTTGTGTTGGTGCAGGAAACCACTTTTGCAATTGTATTAGTGTGGAAAACCACTTTTCGCACTTGTGTTAGTGTTGAAAAACCACTTTTTGCACTTGTGTTGTTGTTGAAAAACCACTTTTCGCACTTGTGTTGGTGCAGGAAACCACTTTTGCACTTGTATTAGTGTGGAAAAAACACTTTTTGCACTTGTGATAGTGTTGAAAAACCACGTTTCGCACTTGTATTAGTGTTGAAAAACCACTTTTCGCACATGTGTTGGTGCAGGAAACCACTTTTGCACTTGTATTAGTGTGGAAAAACCACTTTTCGCACTTGTGTTAGTGTTGAAAAACCACTTTTCGCACTTGTGTTAGTGTTGAAAAACCACTTTTCGCACTTGTGTTGGTGCAGGAAACCACTTTTGCACTTGTATTAGTGTGGAAAAACCACTTTTCGCACTTGTGTTAGTGTTGAAAAACCACTTTTCGCACTTGTGTTAGTGTTGAAAAACCACTTTTCGCTCTTGTGTTAGTGTTGAAAAACCACTTTTCGCACTTGTGTTGGTGCAGGAAACCACTTTTGCACTTGTATTAGTGTGGAAAAACCACTTTTCGCACTTGTGTTAGTGTTGAAAAACCACTTTTTGCACTTGTGTTGTTGTTGAAAAACCACTTTTCGCACTTGTGTTGGTGCAGGAAACCACTTTTGCACTTGGATTAGTGTGGAAAAAACACTTTTTGCACTTGTGATAGTGTTGAAAAACCACGTTTCGCACTTGTATTAGTGTTGAAAAACCACTTTTCGCACATGTGTTGGTGCAGGAAACCACTTTTGCACTTGTATTAGTGTGGAAAAACCACTTTTTGCACTTGTGTTAGTGTTGAAAAACCACTTTTCGCACATGTGTTGGTGCAGGAAACCACTTTTGCACTTGTAGTAGTGTGGAAAAACCACTTTTTGCACTTGTGTTAGTGTTGAAAAACCACTTTTCGCACTTGTGTTAGTGTTGAAAAACCACTTTTCGCACTTGTGTTGGTGCAGCAAACGACTTTTGCACTTGTATTAGTGTGGAAAAAACACTTTTTGCACTTGTGATAGTGTTGAAAAACCACTTTTTGCACTTGTGATAGTGTTGAAAAACGACTTTTCGCACTTGTGTTAGTGTTGAAAAACCACTTTTCGCACTTGTGTTGGTGAAGGAAACCACTTTTGCACTTGTATTAGTGTGGAAAAAAACACTTTTTGCACTTGTGATAGTGTTGAATAACCACTTTTTGCACTTGTGATAGTGTTGAAAAACCACTTTTCGCACTTGTGTTAGTGTTGAAAAACCACTTTTCGCACTTGTGTTGGTGCAGGAAACCACTTTTGCACTTGTATTAGTGTGGAAAAACCACTTTTCGCACTTGTGTTAGTGTTGAAAAACCACTTTTCGCACTTGTGTTAGTGTTGAAAAACCACTTTTCGCACTTGTGTTAGTGTTGAAAAACCACTTTTCGCACTTGTGTTGGTGCAGGAAACCACTTTTACACTTGTATTAGTGTGGAAAAACCACTTTTTGCACTTGTGATAGTGTTGAAAAACCACTTTTCGCACTTGTGTTAGTGTTGAAAAACCACTTTTCGCACTTGTGTTGGTGCAGGAAACCACTTTTGCACTTGTATTAGTGTGGAACAAACCACTTTTCGCACTTGTGTTAGTGTTGAAAAACCACTTTTTGCACTTGTGTTGTTGTTGAAAAACCACTTTTCGCACTTGTGTTGGTGCAGGAAACCACTTTTGCACTTGTATTAGTGTGGAAAAAACACTTTTTGCACTTGTGATAGTGTTGAAAAACCACGTTTCGCACTTGTATTAGTGTTGAAAAACCACTTTTCGCACATGTGTTGGTGCAGGAAACCACTTTTGCACTTGTATTAGTGTGGAAAAACCACTTTTCGCACTTGTGTTAGTGTTGAAAAACCACTTTTCGCACTTGTGTTAGTGTTGAAAAACCACTTTTCGCACTTGTGTTGGTGCAGGAAACCACTTTTGCACTTGTATTAGTGTGGAAAAACCACTTTTCGCACTTGTGTTAGTGTTGAAAAACCACTTTTCGCACTTGTGTTAGTGTTGAAAAACCACTTTTCGCTCTTGTGTTAGTGTTGAAAAACCACTTTTCGCACTTGTGTTGGTGCAGGAAACCACTTTTGCACTTGTATTAGTGTGGAAAAACCACTTTTCGCACTTGTGTTAGTGTTGAAAAACCACTTTTTGCACTTGTGTTGTTGTTGAAAAACCACTTTTCGCACTTGTGTTGGTGCAGGAAACCACTTTTGCACTTGTATTAGTGTGGAAAAAACACTTTTTGCACTTGTGATAGTGTTGAAAAACCACGTTTCGCACTTGTATTAGTGTTGAAAAACCACTTTTCGCACATGTGTTGGTGCAGGAAACCACTTTTGCACTTGTATTAGTGTGGAAAAACCACTTTTTGCACTTGTGTTAGTGTTGAAAAACCACTTTTCGCACTTGTGTTAGTGTTGAAAAACCACTTTTCGCACTTGTGTTGGTGCAGCAAACGACTTTTGCACTTGTATTAGTGTGGAAAAAACACTTTTTGCACTTGTGATAGTGTTGAAAAACCACTTTTTGCACTTGTGATAGTGTTGAAAAACCACTTTTCGCACTTGTGTTAGTGTTGAAAAACCACTTTTCGCACTTGTGTTGGTGAAGGAAACCACTTTTGCACTTGTATTAGTGTGGAAAAAAACACTTTTTGCACTTGTGATAGTGTTGAAAAACCACTTTTTGCACTTGTGATAGTGTTGAAAAACCACTTTTCGCACTTGTGTTAGTGTTGAAAAACCACTTTTCGCACTTGTGTTGGTGCAGGAAACCACTTTTGCACTTGTATTAGTGTGGAAAAACCACTTTTCGCACTTGTGTTAGTGTTGAAAAACCACTTTTCGCACTTGTGTTAGTGTTGAAAAACCACTTTTCGCACTTGTGTTAGTGTTGAAAAACCACTTTTCACACTTGTGTTGGTGCAGGAAACCACTTTTGCACTTGTATTAGTGTGGAAAAACCACTTTTTGCACTTGTGATAGTGTTGAAAAACCACTTTTTGCACTTGTGTTAGTGTTGAAAAACCACTTTTCGCACTTGTGTTGGTGCAGGAAACCACTTTTGCACTTGTAATAGTGTGGAAAAAACACTTTTTGCCCTTGTGATAGTGTTGAAAAACTACTTTTCGCACTTGTGTTAGTGTTGAAAAACCACTTTTCGCACTTGTGTTAGTGTTGAAAAACCACTTTTCACACTTGTGTTGGTGCAGGAAACCACTTTTGCACTTGTATTAGTGTGGAAAAACCACTTTTTGCACTTGTGATAGTGTTGAAAAACCACTTTTTGCACTTGTGTTAGTGTTGAAAAACCACTTTTCGCACTTGTGTTGGTGCAGGAAACCACTTTTGCACTTGTAATAGTGTGGAAAAAACACTTTTTGCCCTTGTGATAGTGTTGAAAAACTACTTTTCGCACTTGTGTTAGTGTTGAAAAACCACTTTTCGCACTTGTGTTGGTGCAGGTAACCACTTTTGCACTTGTATTAGTGTGGAAAAACCACTTTTCGCACTTGTGATAGTGTTGAAAAACCACTTTTCGCACTTGTGTTGGTGCAGGAAACCACTTTTGCACTTGTATAAGTGTGGAAAAAACACTTTTTGCACCTGTGATAGTGTTGAAAAACCACTTTTCGCACTTGTGTTAGTGTTGAAAAACCACTTTTTGCACTTGTGTTGGTGCAGGAAACCACGTTTGCACTTGTATTAGTGTGGAAAAAACACTTTTTGCACCTGTGATAGTGTTGAAAAACCACTTTTCGCACTTGTGTTAGTGTTGAAAAACCACTTTTCGCACTTGTGTTAGTGTTGAAAAACCACTTTTTGCACTTGTGTTAGTGTTGAAAAACCACTTTTCGCACTTGTGTTGGTGCAGGAAACCACTTTTGCACTTGTATTAGTGTGGAAAAAACACTTTTTGCACTTTTGATAGTGTTGAAAAACCACGTTTCACACTTGTATTAGTGTTGAAAAACCACTTTTCGCACATGTGTTGGTGCAGGAAACCACTTTTGCACTTGTATTAGTGTGGAAAAACCACTTTTCGCACTTGTGTTAGTGTTGAAAAACCACTTTTCGCACTTGTGTTAGTGTTGAAAAACCACTTTTCGCACTTGTGTTGTTGCAGGAAACCACTTTTGCACTTGTATTAGTGTGGAAAAACCACTTTTTGCACTTGTGATAGTGTTGAAAAACCACTTTTCACACTTGTGTTAGTGTTGAAAAACCACTTTTCGCACTTGTGTTGGTGCAGGAAACCACTTTTGCACTTGTAATAGTGTGGAAAAAACACTTTTTGCCCTTGTGATAGTGTTGAAAAACCACTTTTCGCACTTGTGTTAGTGTTGAAAAACCACTTTTCTGCACTTGTGTTGGTGCAGGTAACCACTTTTGCACTTGTATTAGTGTGGAAAAACCACTTTTCGCACTTGTGATAGTGTTGAAAAACCACTTTTCGCACTTGTGTTGGTGCAGGAAACCACTTTTGCACTTGTATTAGTGTGGAAAAAACACTTTTTGCACCTGTGATAATGTTGAAAAACCACTTTTCGCACTTGTGTTAGTGTTGAAAAACCACTTTTTGCACTTGTGTTGGTGCAGGAAACCACGTTTGCACTTGTATTAGTGTGGAAAAACCACTTTTCGCACTTGTGTTAGTGTTGAAAAACCACTTTTTGCACTTGTGTTAGTGTTGAATAACCACTTTTCGCACTTGTGTTGGTGCAGGTAACCACTTTTGCACTTGTATTAGTGTGGAAAAAACACTTTTTGCACTTGTGATAGTGTTGAAAAACCACTTTTCGCATTTGTGTTAGTGTTGAAAAACCACTTTTCGCACATGTGTTGGTGCAGGAAACCACTTTTGCACTTGTATTAGTGTGGAAAAACCACTTTTCGCACTTGTGTTAGTGTTGAAAAACCACTTTTCGCACTTGTGTTAGTGTTGAAAAACCACTTTTCGCTCTTGTGTTAGTGTTGAAAAACCACTTTTCGCACTTGTGTTGGTGCAGGAAACCACTTTTGCAATTGTATTAGTGTGGAAAACCACTTTTCGCACTTGTGTTAGTGTTGAAAAAACACTTTTTGCACTTGTGTTGTTGTTGAAAAACCACTTTTCGCACTTGTGTTGGTGCAGGAAACCACTTTTGCACTTGTATTAGTGTGGAAAAAACACTTTTTGCACTTGTGATAGTGTTGAAAAACCACGTTTCGCACTTGTATTAGTGTTGAAAAACCACTTTTCGCACATGTGTTGGTGCAGGAAACCACTTTTGCACTTGTATTAGTGTGGAAAAACCACTTTTCGCACTTGTGTTAGTGTTGAAAAACCACTTTTCGCACTTGTGTTAGTGTTGAAAAACCACTTTTCGCACTTGTGTTGGTGCAGGAAACCACTTTTGCACTTGTATTAGTGTGGAAAAACCACTTTTCGCACTTGTGTTAGTGTTGAAAAACCACTTTTCGCACTTGTGTTAGTGTTGAAAAACCACTTTTCGCTCTTGTGTTAGTGTTGAAAAACCACTTTTCGCACTTGTGTTGGTGCAGGAAACCACTTTTGCACTTGTATTAGTGTGGAAAAACCACTTTTCGCACTTGTGTTAGTGTTGAAAAACCACTTTTTGCACTTGTGTTGTTGTTGAAAAACCACTTTTCGCACTTGTGTTGGTGCAGGAAACCACTTTTGCACTTGGATTAGTGTGGAAAAAACACTTTTTGCACTTGTGATAGTGTTGAAAAACCACGTTTCGCACTTGTATTAGTGTTGAAAAACCACTTTTCGCACATGTGTTGGTGCAGGAAACCACTTTTGCACTTGTATTAGTGTGGAAAAACCACTTTTTGCACTTGTGTTAGTGTTGAAAAACCACTTTTCGCACTTGTGTTAGTGTTGAAAAACCACTTTTCGCACTTGTGTTGATGCAGCAAACGACTTTTGCACTTGTATTAGTGTGGAAAAAACACTTTTTGCACTTGTGATAGTGTTGAAAAACCACTTTTTGCACTTGTGATAGTGTTGAAAAACCACTTTTCGCACTTGTGTTAGTGTTGAAAAACCACTTTTCGCACTTGTGTTGGTGCAGGAAACCACTTTTGCACTTGTATTAGTGTGGAAAAAACACTTTTTGCACTTGTGATAGTGTTGAAAAACCACTTTTTGCACTTGTGATAGTGTTGAAAAACCACTTTTCGCACTTGTGTTAGTGTTGAAAAACCACTTTTCGCACTTGTGTTGGTGCAGGAAACCACTTTTGCACTTGTATTAGTGTGGAAAAACCACTTTTCGCACTTGTGTTAGTGTTGAAAAACCACTTTTCGCACTTGTGTTAGTGTTGAAAAACCACTTTTCGCACTTGTGTTAGTGTTGAAAAACCACTTTTCACACTTGTGTTGGTGCAGGAAACCACTTTTGCACTTGTATTAGTGTGGAAAAAACACTTTTTGCACTTGTGATAGTGTTGAAAAACCACTTTTCGCACTTGTGTTAGTGTTGAAAAACCACTTTTCGCACTTGTGTTGGTGCAGGAAACCACTTTTGCGCTTGTATTAGTGTGGAAAAACCACTTTTCGCACTTGTGTTAGTGTTGAAAAACCACTTTTCGCACCTGTGTTAGTGTTGAAAAACCACTTTTCGCACTTGTGTTGGTGCAGGAAACCACTTTTGCACTTGTATTAGTGTGGAAAAACCACTTTTCGCACTTGTGTTAGTGTTGAAAAACCACTTTTTGCACTTGTGTTGTTGTTGAAAAACCACTTTTCGCACTTGTGTTGGTGCAGGAAACCACTTTTGCACTTGTATTAGTGTGGAAAAAACACTTTTTGCACTTGTGATAGTGTTGAAAAACCACGTTTCGCACTTGTATTAGTGTTGAAAAACCACTTTTCGCACATGTGTTGGTGCAGGAAACCACTTTTGCACTTGTATTAGTGTGGAAAAACCACTTTTTGCACTTGTGTTAGTGTTGAAAAACCACTTTTCGCACTTGTGTTAGTGTTGAAAAACCACTTTTCGCACTTGTGTTGGTGCAGGAAACCACTTTTGCACTTGTATTAGTGTGGAAAAAACACTTTTTGCACTTGTGATAGTGTTGAAAAACCACTTTTTGCACTTGTGATAGTGTTGAAAAACCACTTTTCGCACTTGTGTTAGTGTTGAAAAACCACTTTTCGCACTTGTGTTGGTGCAGGAAACCACTTTTGCACTTGTATTAGTGTGGAAAAACCACTTTTCGCACTTGTGTTAGTGTTGAAAAACCACTTTTTGCACTTGTGTTAGTGTTGAAAAACCACTTTTCGCACTTGTGTTGGTGCAGGTAACCACTTTTGCACTTGTATTAGTGTGGAAAAAACACTTTTTGCACTTGTGATAGTGTTGAAAAACCACTTTTCGCATTTGTGTTAGTGTTGAAAAACCACTTTTCGCACATGTGTTGGTGCAGGAAACCACTTTTGCACTTGTATTAGTGTGGAAAAACCACTTTTCGCACTTGTGTTAGTGTTGAAAAACCACTTTTCGCACTTGTGTTAGTGTTGAAAAACCACTTTTCGCTCTTGTGTTAGTCTTGAAAAACCACTTTTCGCACTTGTGTTGGTGCAGGAAACCACTTTTGCACTTGTATTAGTGTGGAAAAACCACTTTTCGCACTTTTGTTAGTGTTGAAAAACCACTTTTTGCACTTGTGTTGTTGTTGAAAAACCACTTTTCGCACTTGTGTTGGTGCAGGAAACCACTTTTGCACTTGTATTAGTGTGGAAAAAACACTTTTTGCACTTGTGATAGTGTTGAAAAACCACGTTTCGCACTTGTATTAGTGTTGAAAAACCACTTTTCGCACATGTGTTGGTGCAGGAAACCACTTTTGCACTTATATTAGTGTGGAAAAACCACTTTTCGCACTTGTGTTAGTGTTGAAAAACCACTTTTCGCACTTGTGTTAGTGTTGAAAAACCACTTTTCACACTTGTGTTGGTGCAGGAAACCACTTTTGCACTTGTATTAGTGTGGAAAAACCACTTTTCGCACTTGTGTTAGTGTTGAAAAACCACTTTTCGCACTTGTGTTAGTGTTGAAAAACCACTTTTCGCTCTTGTGTTAGTGTTGAAAAACCACTTTTCGCACTTGTGTTGGTGCAGGAAACCACTTTTGCACTTGTATTAGTGTGGAAAAACCACTTTTCGCACTTGTGTTAGTGTTGAAAAACCACTTTTTGCACTTGTGTTGTTGTTGAAAAACCACTTTTCGCACTTGTGTTGGTGCAGGAAACCACTTTTGCACTTGTATTAGTGTGGAAAAAACACTTTTTGCACTTGTGATAGTGTTGAAAAACCACGTTTCGCACTTGTATTAGTGTTGAAAAACCACTTTTCGCACATGTGTTGGTGCAGGAAACCACTTTTGCACTTGTATTAGTGTGGAAAAACCACTTTTTGCACTTGTGTTAGTGTTGAAAAACCACTTTTCGCACTTGTGTTAGTGTTGAAAAACCACTTTTCGCACTTGTGTTGGTGCAGCAAACGACTTTTGCACTTGTATTAGTGTGGAAAAAACACTTTTTGCACTTGTGATAGTGTTGAAAAACCACTTTTTGCACTTGTGATAGTGTTGAAAAACCACTTTTCGCACTTGTGTTA
This sequence comes from Myxine glutinosa, assembly GCF_964187855.1. NCBI lineage: Eukaryota > Metazoa > Chordata > Myxini > Myxiniformes > Myxinidae > Myxine > Myxine glutinosa. Next base: position 47,853 of record NW_027616657.1, on the reverse strand, counting down.
GTGTTGAAAAACCACTTTTCGCACTTGTGTTAGTGTTGAAAAACCACTTTTCGCACTTGTGTTGGTGCAGGAAACCACTTTTGCACTTGTAATAGTGTGGAAAAAACACTTTTTGCCCTTGTGATAGTGTTGAAAAACCACTTTTTGCACTTGTGATAGTGTTGAAAAACCACTTTTCGCACTTGTGTTAGTGTTGAAAAACCACTTTTCGCACTTGTGTTAGTGTTGAAAAACCACTTTTCGCACTTGTGTTGGTGCAGGAAACCACTTTTGCACTTGTAATAGTGTGGAAAAAACACTTTTTGCCCTTGTGATAGTGTTGAAAAACCACTTTTCGCACTTGTGTTAGTGTTGAAAAACCACTTTTCTGCACTTGTGTTGGTGCAGGTAACCACTTTTGCACTTGTATTAGTGTGGAAAAACCACTTTTCGCACTTGTGATAGTGTTGAAAAACCACTTTTCGCACTTGTGTTGGTGCAGGAAACCACTTTTGCACTTGTATTAGTGTGGAAAAAACACTTTTTGCACCTGTGATAGTGTTGAAAAACCACTTTTCGCACTTGTGTTAGTGTTGAAAAACCAATTTTGCACTTGTGTTGGTGCAGGAAACCACGTTTGCACTTGTATTAGTGTGGAAAAACCACTTTTCGCACTTGTGTTAGTGTTGAAAAACCACTTTTTGCACTTGTGTTAGTGTTGAAAAACCACTTTTCGCACTTGTGTTGGTGCAGGTAACCACTTTTGCACTTGTATTAGTGTGGAAAAAACACTTTTTGCACTTGTGATAGTGTTGAAAAACCACTTTTCGCATTTGTGTTAGTGTTGAAAAACCACTTTTCGCACATGTGTTGGTGCAGGAAACCACTTTTGCACTTGTATTAGTGTGGAAAAACCACTTTTCGCACTTGTGTTAGTGTTGAAAAACCACTTTTCGCACTTGTGTTAGTGTTGAAAAACCACTTTTCGCTCTTGTGTTAGTGTTGAAAAACCACTTTTCGCACTTGTGTTGGTGCAGGAAACCACTTTTGCACTTGTATTAGTGTGGAAAAACCACTTTTCGCACTTGTGTAAGTGTTGAAAAACCACTTTTTGCACTTGTGTTGTTGTTGAAAAACCACTTTTCGCACTTGTGTTGGTGCAGGAAACCACTTTTGCACTTGTATTAGTGTGGAAAAAACACTTTTTGCACTTGTGATAGTGTTGAAAAACCACGTTTCGCACTTGTGATAGTGTTGAAAAACCACGTTTCGCACTTGTATTAGTGTTGAAAAACCACTTTTCGCACATGTGTTGGTGCAGGAAACCACTTTTGCACTTGTGTTAGTGTTGAAAAACCACTTTTCGCACTTGTGTTAGTGTTGAAAAACCACTTTTCGCACTTGTGTTGGTGCAGGAAACCACTTTTGCACTTGTATTAGTGTGGAAAAACCACTTTTCGCACTTGTGTTGGTGCAGGAAACCACTTTTGCACTTGTATTAGTGTGGAAAAACCACTTTTCGCACTTGTGTTAGTGTTGAAAAACCACTTTTCGCACTTGTGTTAGTGTTGAAAAACCACTTTTCGCTCTTGTGTTAGTGTTGAAAAACCACTTTTCGCACTTGTGTTGGTGCAGGAAACCACTTTTGCACTTGTATTAGTGTGGAAAAACCACTTTTCGCACTTGTGTTAGTGTTGAAAAACCACTTTTTGCACTTGTGTTGTTGTTGAAAAACCACTTTTCGCACTTGTGTTGGTGCAGGAAACCACTTTTGCACTTGTATTAGTGTGGAAAAAACACTTTTTGCACTTGTGATAGTGTTGAAAAACCACGTTTCGCACTTGTATTAGTGTTGAAAAACCACTTTTCGCACATGTGTTGGTGCAGGAAACCACTTTTGCACTTGTATTAGTGTGGAAAAACCACTTTTTGCACTTGTGTTAGTGTTGAAAAACCACTTTTCGCACTTGTATTAGTGTGGAAAAAACACTTTTTGCACCTGTGATAGTGTTGAAAAACCACTTTTCGCACTTGTGTTAGTGTTGAAAAACCACTTTTTGCACTTGTGTTGGTGCAGGAAACCACTTTTGCACTTGTATTAGTGTGGAAAAAACACTTTTTGCACCTGTGATAGTGTTGAAAAACCACTTTTCGCACTTTTGTTAGTGTTGAAAAACCACTTTTTGCACTTGTGTTGGTGCAGGTAACCACTTTTGCACTTGTATTAGTGTGGAAAAAACACTTTTTGCACTTGTGATAGTGTTGAAAAACCACTTTTCGCATTTGTGTTAGTGTTGAAAAACCACTTTTCGCACATGTGTTGGTGCAGGAAACCACTTTTGCACTTGTATTAGTGTGGAAAAACCACTTTTCGCACTTGTGTTAGTGTTGAAAAACCACTTTTCGCACTTGTGTTAGTGTTGAAAAACCACTTTTCGCTCTTGTGTTAGTGTTGAAAAACCACTTTTCGCACTTGTGTTGGTGCAGGAAACCACTTTTGCAATTGTATTAGTGTGGAAAACCACTTTTCGCACTTGTGTTAGTGTTGAAAAACCACTTTTTGCACTTGTGTTGTTGTTGAAAAACCACTTTTCGCACTTGTGTTGGTGCAGGAAACCACTTTTGCACTTGTATTAGTGTGGAAAAAACACTTTTTGCACTTGTGATAGTGTTGAAAAACCACGTTTCGCACTTGTATTAGTGTTGAAAAACCACTTTTCGCACATGTGTTGGTGCAGGAAACCACTTTTGCACTTGTATTAGTGTGGAAAAACCACTTTTCGCACTTGTGTTAGTGTTGAAAAACCACTTTTCGCACTTGTGTTAGTGTTGAAAAACCACTTTTCGCACTTGTGTTGGTGCAGGAAACCACTTTTGCACTTGTATTAGTGTGGAAAAACCACTTTTCGCACTTGTGTTAGTGTTGAAAAACCACTTTTCGCACTTGTGTTAGTGTTGAAAAACCACTTTTCGCTCTTGTGTTAGTGTTGAAAAACCACTTTTCGCACTTGTGTTGGTGCAGGAAACCACTTTTGCACTTGTATTAGTGTGGAAAAACCACTTTTCGCACTTGTGTTAGTGTTGAAAAACCACTTTTTGCACTTGTGTTGTTGTTGAAAAACCACTTTTCGCACTTGTGTTGGTGCAGGAAACCACTTTTGCACTTGGATTAGTATGGAAAAAACACTTTTTGCACTTGTGATAGTGTTGAAAAACCACGTTTCGCACTTGTATTAGTGTTGAAAAACCACTTTTCGCACATGTGTTGGTGCAGGAAACCACTTTTGCACTTGTATTAGTGTGGAAAAACCACTTTTTGCACTTGTGTTAGTGTTGAAAAACCACTTTTCGCACATGTGTTGGTGCAGGAAACCACTTTTGCACTTGTATTAGTGTGGAAAAACCACTTTTTGCACTTGTGTTAGTGTTGAAAAACCACTTTTCGCACTTGTGTTAGTGTTGAAAAACCACTTTTCGCACTTGTGTTGGTGCAGCAAACGACTTTTGCACTTGTATTAGTGTGGAAAAAACACTTTTTGCACTTGTGATAGTGTTGAAAAACCACTTTTTGCACTTGTGATAGTGTTGAAAAACCACTTTTCGCACTTGTGTTAGTGTTGAAAAACCACTTTTCGCACTTGTGTTGGTGAAGGAAACCACTTTTGCACTTGTATTAGTGTGGAAAAAAACACTTTTTGCACTTGTGATAGTGTTGAATAACCACTTTTTGCACTTGTGATAGTGTTGAAAAACCACTTTTCGCACTTGTGTTAGTGTTGAAAAACCACTTTTCGCACTTGTGTTGGTGCAGGAAACCACTTTTGCACTTGTTTTAGTGTGGAAAAACCACTTTTCGCACTTGTGTTAGTGTTGAAAAACCACTTTTCGCACTTGTGTTAGTGTTGAAAAACCACTTTTCGCACTTGTGTTAGTGTTGAAAAACCACTTTTCACACTTGTGTTGGTGCAGGAAACCACTTTTACACTTGTATTAGTGTGGAAAAACCACTTTTTGCACTTGTGATAGTGTTGAAAAACCACTTTTCGCACTTGTGTTAGTGTTGAAAAACCACTTTTCGCACTTGTGTTGGTGCAGGAAACCACTTTTGCACTTGTATTAGTGTGGAACAAACCACTTTTCGCACTTGTGTTAGTGTTGAAAAACCACTTTTTGCACTTGTGTTGTTGTTGAAAAACCACTTTTCGCACTTGTGTTGGTGCAGGAAACCACTTTTGCACTTGTATTAGTGTGGAAAAAACACTTTTTGCACTTGTGATAGTGTTGAAAAACCACGTTTCGCACTTGTATTAGTGTTGAAAAACCACTTTTCGCACATGTGTTGGTGCAGGAAACCACTTTTGCACTTGTATTAGTGTGGCAAAACCACTTTTCGCACTTGTGTTAGTGTTGAAAAACCACTTTTCGCACTTGTGTTAGTGTTGAAAAACCACTTTTCGCACTTGTGTTGGTGCAGGAAACCACTTTTGCACTTGTATTAGTGTGGAAAAACCACTTTTCGCACTTGTGTTAGTGTTGAAAAACCACTTTTCGCACTTGTGTTAGTGTTGAAAAACCACTTTTCGCTCTTGTGTTAGTGTTGAAAAACCACTTTTCGCACTTGTGTTGGTGCAGGAAACCACTTTTGCACTTGTATTAGTGTGGAAAAACCACTTTTCGCACTTGTGTTAGTGTTGAAAAACCACTTTTTGCACTTGTGTTGTTGTTGAAAAACCACTTTTCGCACTTGTGTTGGTGCAGGAAACCACTTTTGCACTTGTATTAGTGTGGAAAAAACACTTTTTGCACTTGTGATAGTGTTGAAAAACCACGTTTCGCACTTGTATTAGTGTTGAAAAACCACTTTTCGCACATGTGTTGGTGCAGGAAACCACTTTTGCACTTGTATTAGTGTGGAAAAACCACTTTTTGCACTTGTGTTAGTGTTGAAAAACCACTTTTCGCACTTGTGTTAGTGTTGAAAAACCACTTTTCGCACTTGTGTTGGTGCAGCAAACGACTTTTGCACTTGTATTAGTGTGGAAAAAACACTTTTTGCACTTGTGATAGTGTTGAAAAACCACTTTTTGCACTTGTGATAGTGTTGAAAAACCACTTTTCGCACTTGTGTTAGTGTTGAAAAACCACTTTTCGCACTTGTGTTGGTGAAGGAAACCACTTTTGCACTTGTATTAGTGTGGAAAAAAACACTTTTTGCACTTGTGATAGTGTTGAAAAACCACTTTTTGCACTTGTGATAGTGTTGAAAAACCACTTTTCGCACTTGTGTTAGTGTTGAAAAACCACTTTTCGCACTTGTGTTGGTGCAGGAAACCACTTTTGCACTTGTATTAGTGTGGAAAAACCACTTTTCGCACTTGTGTTAGTGTTGAAAAACCACTTTTCGCACTTGTGTTAGTGTTGAAAAACCACTTTTCGCACTTGTGTTAGTGTTGAAAAACCACTTTTCACACTTGTGTTGGTGCAGGAAACCACTTTTGCACTTGTATTAGTGTGGAAAAACCACTTTTTGCACTTGTGATAGTGTTGAAAAACCACTTTTCGCACTTGTGTTAGTGTTGAAAAACCACTTTTCGCACTTGTGTTGGTGCAGGAAACCACTTTTGCGCTTGTATTAGTGTGGAAAAACCACTTTTCGCACTTGTGTTAGTGTTGAAAAACCACTTTTCGCACTTGTGTTAGTGTTGAAAAACCACTTTTCGCACTTGTGTTGGTGCAGGAAACCACTTTTGCACTTGTATTAGTGTGGAAAAACCACTTTTCGCACTTGTGTTAGTGTTGAAAAACCACTTTTTGCACTTGTGTTGTTGTTGAAAAACCACTTTTCGCACTTGTGTTGGTGCAGGAAACCACTTTTGCACTTGTATTAGTGTGGAAAAAACACTTTTTGCACTTGTGATAGTGTTGAAAAACCACGTTTCGCACTTGTATTAGTGTTGAAAAACCACTTTTCGCACATGTGTTGGTGCAGGAAACCACTTTTGCACTTGTATTAGTGTGGAAAAACCACTTTTTGCACTTGTGTTAGTGTTGAAAAACCACTTTTCGCACTTGTGTTAGTGTTGAAAAACCACTTTTCGCACTTGTGTTGGTGCAGGAAACCACTTTTGCACTTGTATTAGTGTGGAAAAAACACTTTTTGCACTTGTGATAGTGTTGAAAAACCACTTTTTGCACTTGTGATAGTGTTGAAAAACCACTTTTCGCACTTGTGTTAGTGTTGAAAAACCACTTTTCGCACTTGTGTTGGTGCAGGAAACCACTTTTGCACTTGTATTAGTGTGGAAAAAACACTTTTTGCACTTGTGATAGTGTTGAAAAACCACTTTTTGCACTTGTGATAGTGTTGAAAAACCACTTTTCGCACTTGTGTTAGTGTTGAAAAACCACTTTTCGCACTTGTGTTGGTGGAGGAAACCACTTTTGCACTTGTATTAGTGTGGAAAAACCACTTTTCGCACTTGTGTTAGTGTTGAAAAACCACTTTTCGCACTTGTGTTAGTGTTGAAAAACCACTTTTCGCACTTGTATTAGTGTTGCAAAAACCACTTTTCGCACATGTGTTGGTGCAGGAAACCACTTTTGCACTTGTATTAGTGTGGAAAAACCACTTTTCGCACTTGTGTTAGTGTTGAAAAATCACTTTTCGCACTTGTGTTGGTGCAGGAAACCACTTTTGCACTTGTATTAGTGTGGAAAAACCACTTTTCGCACTTGTGTTAGTGTTGAAAAACCACTTTTCGCAGTTGTGTTAGTGTTGAAAAACCACTTTCGCTCTTGTGTTAGTGTTGAAAAACCACTTTTCACACTTGTGTTGGTGCAGGAAACCACTTTTGCACTTGTATTAGTGTAGAAAAACCACTTTTCGCACTTGTGTTAGTGTTGAAAAACCACTTTTTGCACTTGTGTTGTTGTTGAAAAACCACTTTTCGCACTTGTGTTGGTGCAGGAAACCACTTTTGCACTTGTATTAGTGTGGAAAAAACACTTTTTGCACTTTTGATAGTGTTGAAAAACCACGTTTCACACTTGTATTAGTGTTGAAAAACCACTTTTCGCACATGTGTTGGTGCAGGAAACCACTTTTGCACTTGTATTAGTGTGGAAAAACCACTTTTCGCACTTGTGTTAGTGTTGAAAAACCACTTTTCGCACTTGTGTTAGTGTTGAAAAACCACTTTTCGCACTTGTGTTGTTGCAGGAAACCACTTTTGCACTTGTATTAGTGTGGAAAAACCACTTTTTGCACTTGTGATAGTGTTGAAAAACCACTTTTCACACTTGTGTTAGTGTTGAAAAACCACTTTTCGCACTTGTGTTGGTGCAGGAAACCACTTTTGCACTTGTAATAGTGTGGAAAAAACACTTTTTGCCCTTGTGATAGTGTTGAAAAACCACTTTTCGCACTTGTGTTAGTGTTGAAAAACCACTTTTCTGCACTTGTGTTGGTGCAGGTAACCACTTTTGCACTTGTATTAGTGTGGAAAAACCACTTTTCGCACTTGTGATAGTGTTGAAAAACCACTTTTCGCACTTGTGTTGGTGCAGGAAACCACTTTTGCACTTGTATTAGTGTGGAAAAAACACTTTTTGCACCTGTGATAGTGTTGAAAAACCACTTTTCGCACTTGTGTTAGTGTTGAAAAACCACTTTTTGCACTTGTGTTGGTGCAGGAAACCACGTTTGCACTTGTATTAGTGTGGAAAAACCACTTTTCGCACTTGTGTTAGTGTTGAAAAATCCACTTTTTGCACTTGTGTTAGTGTTGAAAAACCACTTTTCGCACTTGTGTTGGTGCAGGTAACCACTTTTGCACTTGTATTAGTGTGGAAAAAACACTTTTTGCACTTGTGATAGTGTTGAAAAACCACTTTTCGCATTTGTGTTAGTGTTGAAAAACCACTTTTCGCACATGTGTTGGTGCAGGAAACCACTTTTGCACTTGTATTAGTGTGGAAAAACCACTTTTCGCACTTGTGTTAGTGTTGAAAAACCACTTTTCGCACTTGTGTTAGTGTTGAAAAACCACTTTTCGCTCTTGTGTTAGTGTTGAAAAACCACTTTTCGCACTTGTGTTGGTGCAGGAAACCACTTTTGCAATTGTATTAGTGTGGAAAACCACTTTTCGCACTTGTGTTAGTGTTGAAAAACCACTTTTTGCACTTGTGTTGTTGTTGAAAAACCACTTTTCGCACTTGTGTTGGTGCAGGAAACCACTTTTGCACTTGTATTAGTGTGGAAAAAACACTTTTTGCACTTGTGATAGTGTTGAAAAACCACGTTTCGCACTTGTATTAGTGTTGAAAAACCACTTTTCGCACATGTGTTGGTGCAGGAAACCACTTTTGCACTTGTATTAGTGTGGAAAAACCACTTTTCGCACTTGTGTTAGTGTTGAAAAACCACTTTTCGCACTTGTGTTAGTGTTGAAAAACCACTTTTCGCACTTGTGTTGGTGCAGGAAACCACTTTTGCACTTGTATTAGTGTGGAAAAACCACTTTTCGCACTTGTGTTAGTGTTGAAAAACCACTTTTCGCACTTGTGTTAGTGTTGAAAAACCACTTTTCGCTCTTGTGTTAGTGTTGAAAAACCACTTTTCGCACTTGTGTTGGTGCAGGAAACCACTTTTGCACTTGTATTAGTGTGGAAAAACCACTTTTCGCACTTGTGTTAGTGTTGAAAAACCACTTTTTGCACTTGTGTTGTTGTTGAAAAACCACTTTTCGCACTTGTGTTGGTGCAGGAAACCACTTTTGCACTTGGATTAGTGTGGAAAAAACACTTTTTGCACTTGTGATAGTGTTGAAAAACCACTTTTTGCACTTGTGATAGTGTTGAAAAACCACTTTTCGCACTTGTGTTAGTGTTGAAAAACCACTTTTCGCACTTGTGTTGGTGGAGGAAACCACTTTTGCACTTGTATTAGTGTGGAAAAACCACTTTTCGCACTTGTGTTAGTGTTGAAAAACCACTTTTCGCACTTGTGTTAGTGTTGAAAAACCACTTTTCGCACTTGTATTAGTGTTGCAAAAACCACTTTTCGCACATGTGTTGGTGCAGGAAACCACTTTTGCACTTGTATTAGTGTGGAAAAACCACTTTTCGCACTTGTGTTAGTGTTGAAAAATCACTTTTCGCACTTGTGTTGGTGCAGGAAACCACTTTTGCACTTGTATTAGTGTGGAAAAACCACTTTTCGCACTTGTGTTAGTGTTGAAAAACCACTTTTCGCAGTTGTGTTAGTGTTGAAAAACCACTTTTCGCTCTTGTGTTAGTGTTGAAAAACCACTTTTCACACTTGTGTTGGTGCAGGAAACCACTTTTGCACTTGTATTAGTGTGGAAAAACCACTTTTCGCACTTGTGTTAGTGTTGAAAAACCACTTTTTGCACTTGTGTTGTTGTTGAAAAACCACTTTTCGCACTTGTGTTGGTGCAGGAAACCACTTTTGCACTTGTATTAGTGTGGAAAAAACACTTTTTGCACTTTTGATAGTGTTGAAAAACCACGTTTCACACTTGTATTAGTGTTGAAAAACCACTTTTCGCACATGTGTTGGTGCAGGAAACCACTTTTGCACTTGTATTAGTGTGGAAAAACCACTTTTCGCACTTGTGTTAGTGTTGAAAAACCACTTTTCGCACTTGTGTTAGTGTTGAAAAACCACTTTTCGCACTTGTGTTGTTGCAGGAAACCACTTTTGCACTTGTATTAGTGTGGAAAAACCACTTTTTGCACTTGTGATAGTGTTGAAAAACCACTTTTCACACTTGTGTTAGTGTTGAAAAACCACTTTTCGCACTTGTGTTGGTGCAGGAAACCACTTTTGCACTTGTAATAGTGTGGAAAAAACACTTTTTGCCCTTGTGATAGTGTTGAAAAACCACTTTTCGCACTTGTGTTAGTGTTGAAAAACCACTTTTCTGCACTTGTGTTGGTGCAGGTAACCACTTTTGCACTTGTATTAGTGTGGAAAAACCACTTTTCGCACTTGTGATAGTGTTGAAAAACCACTTTTCGCACTTGTGTTGGTGCAGGAAACCACTTTTGCACTTGTATTAGTGTGGAAAAAACACTTTTTGCACCTGTGATAGTGTTGAAAAACCACTTTTCGCACTTGTGTTAGTGTTGAAAAACCACTTTTTGCACTTGTGTTGGTGCAGGAAACCACGTTTGCACTTGTATTAGTGTGGAAAAACCACTTTTCGCACTTGTGTTAGTGTTGAAAAATCCACTTTTTGCACTTGTGTTAGTGTTGAAAAACCACTTTTCGCACTTGTGTTGGTGCAGGTAACCACTTTTGCACTTGTATTAGTGTGGAAAAAACACTTTTTGCACTTGTGATAGTGTTGAAAAACCACTTTTCGCATTTGTGTTAGTGTTGAAAAACCACTTTTCGCACATGTGTTGGTGCAGGAAACCACTTTTGCACTTGTATTAGTGTGGAAAAACCACTTTTCGCACTTGTGTTAGTGTTGAAAAACCACTTTTCGCACTTGTGTTAGTGTTGAAAAACCACTTTTCGCTCTTGTGTTAGTGTTGAAAAACCACTTTTCGCACTTGTGTTGGTGCAGGAAACCACTTTTGCAATTGTATTAGTGTGGAAAACCACTTTTCGCACTTGTGTTAGTGTTGAAAAACCACTTTTTGCACTTGTGTTGTTGTTGAAAAACCACTTTTCGCACTTGTGTTGGTGCAGGAAACCACTTTTGCACTTGTATTAGTGTGGAAAAAACACTTTTTGCACTTGTGATAGTGTTGAAAAACCACGTTTCGCACTTGTATTAGTGTTGAAAAACCACTTTTCGCACATGTGTTGGTGCAGGAAACCACTTTTGCACTTGTATTAGTGTGGAAAAACCACTTTTCGCACTTGTGTTAGTGTTGAAAAACCACTTTTCGCACTTGTGTTAGTGTTGAAAAACCACTTTTCGCACTTGTGTTGGTGCAGGAAACCACTTTTGCACTTGTATTAGTGTGGAAAAACCACTTTTCGCACTTGTGTTAGTGTTGAAAAACCACTTTTCGCACTTGTGTTAGTGTTGAAAAACCACTTTTCGCTCTTGTGTTAGTGTTGAAAAACCACTTTTCGCACTTGTGTTGGTGCAGGAAACCACTTTTGCACTTGTATTAGTGTGGAAAAACCACTTTTCGCACTTGTGTTAGTGTTGAAAAACCACTTTTTGCACTTGTGTTGTTGTTGAAAAACCACTTTTCGCACTTGTGTTGGTGCAGGAAACCACTTTTGCACTTGGATTAGTGTGGAAAAAACACTTTTTGCACTTGTGATAGTGTTGAAAAACCACGTTTCGCACTTGTATTAGTGTTGAAAAACCACTTTTCGCACATGTGTTGGTGCAGGAAACCACTTTTGCACTTGTATTAGTGTGGAAAAACCACTTTTTGCACTTGTGTTAGTGTTGAAAAACCACTTTTCGCACTTGTGTTAGTGTTGAAAAACCACTTTTCGCACTTGTGTTGATGCAGCAAACGACTTTTGCACTTGTATTAGTGTGGAAAAAACACTTTTTGCACTTGTGATAGTGTTGAAAAACCACTTTTTGCACTTGTGATAGTGTTGAAAAACCACTTTTCGCACTTGTGTTAGTGTTGAAAAACCACTTTTCGCACTTGTGTTGGTGCAGGAAACCACTTTTGCACTTGTATTAGTGTGGAAAAAACACTTTTTGCACTTGTGATAGTGTTGAAAAACCACTTTTTGCACTTGTGATAGTGTTGAAAAACCACTTTTCGCACTTGTGTTAGTGTTGAAAAACCACTTTTCGCACTTGTGTTGGTGCAGGAAACCACTTTTGCACTTGTATTAGTGTGGAAAAACCACGTTTCGCACTTGTGTTAGTGTTGAAAAACCACTTTTCGCACTTGTGTTAGTGTTGAAAAACCACTTTTCGCACTTGTGTTAGTGTTGAAAAACCACTTTTCACACTTGTGTTGGTGCAGGAAACCACTTTTGCACTTGTATTAGTGTGGAAAAAACACTTTTTGCACTTGTGATAGTGTTGAAAAACCACTTTTCGCACTTGTGTTAGTGTTGAAAAACCACTTTTCGCACTTGTGTTGGTGCAGGAAACCACTTTTGCGCTTGTATTAGTGTGGAAAAACCACTTTTCGCACTTGTGTTAGTGTTGAAAAACCACTTTTCGCACTTGTGTTAGTGTTGAAAAACCACTTTTCGCACTTGTGTTGGTGCAGGAAACCACTTTTGCACTTGTATTAGTGTGGAAAAACCACTTTTCGCACTTGTGTTAGTGTTGAAAAACCACTTTTTGCACTTGTGTTGTTGTTGAAAAACCACTTTTCGCACTTGTGTTGGTGCAGGAAACCACTTTTGCACTTGTATTAGTGTGGAAAAAACACTTTTTGCACTTGTGATAGTGTTGAAAAACCACGTTTCGCACTTGTATTAGTGTTGAAAAACCACTTTTCGCACATGTGTTGGTGCAGGAAACCACTTTTGCACTTGTATTAGTGTGGAAAAACCACTTTTCGCACTTGTGTTAGTGTTGAAAAACCACTTTTCGCACTTGTGTTAGTGTTGAAAAACCACTTTTCGCACTTGTGTTGGTGCAGGAAACCACTTTTGCACTTGTATTAGTGTGGAAAAACCACTTTTCGCACTTGTGTTAGTGTTGAAAAACCACTTTTCGCACTTGTGTTAGTGTTGAAAAACCACTTTTCGCTCTTGTGTTAGTGTTGAAAAACCACTTTTCGCACTTGTGTTGGTGCAGGAAACCACTTTTGCACTTGTATTAGTGTGGAAAAACCACTTTTCGCACTTGTGTTAGTGTTGAAAAACCACTTTTTGCACTTGTGTTGTTGTTGAAAAACCACTTTTCGCACTTGTGTTGGTGCAGGAAACCACTTTTGCACTTCGATTAGTGTGGAAAAAACACTTTTTGCACTTGTGATAGTGTTGAAAAACCACGTTTCGCACTTGTATTAGTGTTGAAAAACCACTTTTCGCACATGTGTTGGTGCAGGAAACCACTTTTGCTACAATTAGTGTGGAAAAACCACTTTTTGCACTTGTGTTAGTGTTGAAAAACCACTTTTCGCACTTGTGTTAGTGTTGAAAAACCACTTTTCGCACTTGTGTTGATGCAGCAAACGACTTTTGCACTTGTATTAGTGTGGAAAAAACACTTTTTGCACTAGTGATAGTGTTGAAAAACCACTTTTTGCACTTGTGATAGTGTTGAAAAACCACTTTTCGCACTTGTGTTAGTGTTGAAAAACCACTTTTCGCACTTGTGTTGGTGCAGGAAACCACTTTTGCACTTGTATTAGTGTGGAAAAAACACTTTTTGCACTTGTGATAGTGTTGAAAAACCACTTTTTGCACTTGTGATAGTGTTGAAAAACGACTTTTCGCACTTGTGTTAGTGTTGAAAAACCACTTTTCGCACTTGTGTTGGTGCAGGAAACCACTTTTGCACTTGTATTAGTGTGGAAAAACCACTTTTCGCACTTGTGTTAGTGTTGAAAAACCACTTTTCGCACTTGTGTTAGTGTTGAAAAACCACTTTTCGCACTTGTGTTAGTGTTGAAAAACCACTTTTCACACTTGTGTTGGTGCAGGAAACCACTTTTGCACTTGTATTAGTGTGGAAAAAACACTTTTTGCACTTGTGATAGTGTTGAAAAACCACTTTTCGCACTTGTGTTAGTGTTGAAAAACCACTTTTCGCACTTGTGTTGGTGCAGGAAACCACTTTTGCGCTTGTATTACTGTGGAAAAACCACTTTTCGCACTTGTGTTAGTGTTGAAAAACCACTTTTCGCACTTGTGTTAGTGTTGAAAAACCACTTTTCGCAGTTGTGTTGGTGCAGGAAACCACTTTTGCACTTGTATTAGTGTGGAAAAACCACTTTTCGCACTTGTGTTAGTGTTGAAAAACCACTTTTTGCACTTGTGTTGTTGTTGAAAAACCACTTTTCGCACTTGTGTTGGTGCAGGAAACCACTTTTGCACTTGTATTAGTGTGGAAAAAACACTTTTTGCACTTGTGATAGTGTTGAAAAACCACGTTTCGCACTTGTATTAGTGTTGAAAAACCACTTTTCGCACATGTGTTGGTGCAGGAAACCACTTTTGCACTTGTATTAGTGTGGAAAAACCACTTTTTGCACTTGTGTTAGTGTTGAAAAACCACTTTTCGCACTTGTGTTAGTGTTGAAAAACCACTTTTCGCACTTGTGTTGGTGCAGGAAACCACTTTTGCACTTGTATTAGTGTGGAAAAAACACTTTTTGCACTTGTGATAGTGTTGAAAAACCACTTTTTGCACTTGTGATAGTGTTGAAAAACCACTTTTCGCACTTGTGTTAGTGTTGAAAAACCACTTTTCGCACTTGTGTTGGTGCAGCAAACCACTTTTGCACTTGTATTAGTGTGGAAAAACCACTTTTCGCACTTGTGTTAGTGTTGAAAAACCACTTTTTGCACTTGTGTTAGTGTTGAAAAACCACTTTTCGCACTTGTGTTGGTGCAGGTAACCACTTTTGCACTTGTATTAGTGTGGAAAAAACACTTTTTGCACTTGTGATAGTGTTGAAAAACCACTTTTCGCATTTGTGTTAGTGTTGAAAAACCACTTTTCGCACATGTGTTGGTGCAGGAAACCACTTTTGCACTTGTATTAGTGTGGAAAAACCACTTTTCGCACTTGTGTTAGTGTTGAAAAACCACTTTTCGCACTTGTGTTAGTGTTGAAAAACCACTTTTCGCTCTTGTGTTAGTCTTGAAAAACCACTTTTCGCACTTGTGTTGGTGCAGGAAACCACTTTTGCACTTGTATTAGTGTGGAAAAACCACTTTTCGCACTTGTGTTAGTGTTGAAAAACCACTTTTTGCACTTGTGTTGTTGTTGAAAAACCACTTTTCGCACTTGTGTTGGTGCAGGAAACCACTTTTGCACTTGTATTAGTGTGGAAAAAACACTTTTTGCACTTGTGATAGTGTTGAAAAACCACGTTTCGCACTTGTATTAGTGTTGAAAAACCACTTTTCGCACATGTGTTGGTGCAGGAAACCACTTTTGCACTTGTATTAGTGTGGAAAAACCACTTTTCGCACTTGTGTTAGTGTTGAAAAACCACTTTTCGCACTTGTGTTAGTGTTGAAAAACCACTTTTCACACTTGTGTTGGTGCAGGAAACCACTTTTGCACTTGTATTAGTGTGGAAAAACCACTTTTCGCACTTGTGTTAGTGTTGAAAAACCACTTTTCGCACTTGTGTTAGTGTTGAAAAACCACTTTTCGCTCTTGTGTTAGTGTTGAAAAACCACTTTTCGCACTTGTGTTGGTGCAGGAAACCACTTTTGCACTTGTATTAGTGTGGAAAAACCACTTTTCGCACTTGTGTTAGTGTTGAAAAACCACTTTTTGCACTTGTGTTGTTGTTGAAAAACCACTTTTCGCACTTGTGTTGGTGCAGGAAACCACTTTTGCACTTGTATTAGTGTGGAAAAAACACTTTTTGCACTTGTGATAGTGTTGAAAAACCACGTTTCGCACTTGTATTAGTGTTGAAAAACCACTTTTCGCACATGTGTTGGTGCAGGAAACCACTTTTGCACTTGTATTAGTGTGGAAAAACCACTTTTTGCACTTGTGTTAGTGTTGAAAAACCACTTTTCGCACTTGTGTTAGTGTTGAAAAACCACTTTTCGCACTTGTGTTGGTGCAGCAAACGACTTTTGCACTTGTATTAGTGTGGAAAAAACACTTTTTGCACTTGTGATAGTGTTGAAAAACCACTTTTTGCACTTGTGATAGTGTTGAAAAACCACTTTTCGCACTTGTGTTAGTGTTGAAAAACCACTTTTCGCACTTGTGTTAGTGTTGAAAAACCACTTTTCGCACTTGTGTTGGTGCAGGAAACCACTTTTGCACTTGTAATAGTGTGGAAAAAACACTTTTTGCCCTTGTGATAGTGTTGAAAAACCACTTTTTGCACTTGTGATAGTGTTGAAAAACCACTTTTCGCACTTGTGATAGTGTTGAAAAACCACTTTTCGCACTTGTGTTAGTGTTGAAAAACCACTTTTCGCACTTGTGTTGGTGCAGGAAACCACTTTTGCACTTGTAATAGTGTGGAAAAAACACTTTTTGCCCTTGTGATAGTGTTGAAAAACCACTTTTGCACTTGTATTAGTGTGGAAAAACCACTTTTTGCACTTGTGTTAGTGTTGAAAAACCACTTTTCGCACTTGTGTTAGTGTTGAAAAACCACTTTTCGCACTTGTGTTGGTGCAGCAAACGACTTTTGCACTTGTATTAGTGTGGAAAAAACACTTTTTGCACTTGTGATAGTGTTGAAAAACCACTTTTTGCACTTGTGATAGTGTTGAAAAACCACTTTTCGCACTTGTGTTAGTGTTGAAAAACCACTTTTCGCACTTGTGTTAGTGTTGAAAAACCACTTTTCGCACTTGTGTTGGTGCAGGAAACCACTTTTGCACTTGTAATAGTGTGGAAAAAACACTTTTTGCCCTTGTGATAGTGTTGAAAAACCACTTTTTGCACTTGTGATAGTGTTGAAAAACCACTTTTCGCAATTGTGTTAGTGTTGAAAAACCACTTTTCGCACTTGTGTTGGTGCAGGAAACCACTTTTGCACTTGTAATAGTGTGGAAAAAACACTTTTTGCCCTTGTGATAGTGTTGAAAAACCACTTTTCGCACTTGTGTTAGTGTTGAAAAACCACTTTTCGCACTTGTGTTGGTGCAGGAAACCACTTTTGCACTTGCAATAGTGTGGAAAAAACACTTTTTGCCCTTGTGATAGTGTTGAAAAACCACTTTTCGCACTTGTATTAGTGTTGAAAAACCACTTTTCGCACATGTGTTGGTGCAGGAAACCACTTTTGCACTTGTATTAGTGTGGAAAAACCACTTTTTGCACTTGTGTTAGTGTTGAAAAACCACTTTTCGCACTTGTGTTAGTGTTGAAAAACCACTTTTCGCACTTGTGTTGATGCAGCAAACGACTTTTGCACTTGTATTAGTGTGGAAAAAACACTTTTTGCACTTGTGATAGTGTTGAAAAACCACTTTTTGCACTTGTGATAGTGTTGAAAAACCACTTTTCGCACTTGTGTTAGTGTTGAAAAACCACTTTTCGCACTTGTGTTGGTGCAGGAAACCACTTTTGCACTTGTATTAGTGTGGAAAAAACACTTTTTGCACTTGTGATAGTGTTGAAAAACCACTTTTTGCACTTGTGATAGTGTTGAAAAACCACTTTTCGCACTTGTGTTAGTGTTGAAAAACCACTTTTCGCACTTGTGTTGGTGCAGGAAACCACTTTTGCACTTGTATTAGTGTGGAAAAACCACTTTTCGCACTTGTGTTAGTGTTGAAAAACCACTTTTCGCACTTGTGTTAGTGTTGAAAAACCACTTTTCGCACTTGTGTTAGTGTTGAAAAACCACTTTTCACACTTGTGTTGGTGCAGGAAACCACTTTTGCACTTGTATTAGTGTGGAAAAAACACTTTTTGCACTTGTGATAGTGTTGAAAAACCACTTTTCGCACTTGTGTTAGTGTTGAAAAACCACTTTTCGCACTTGTGTTGGTGCAGGAAACCACTTTTGCGCTTGTATTAGTGTGGAAAAACCACTTTTCGCACTTGTGTTAGTGTTGAAAAACCTACTTTTCGCACTTGTGTTAGTGTTGAAAAAACCACTTTTCGCAGTTGTGTTGGTGCAGGAAACCACTTTTGCACTTGTATTAGTGTGGAAAAACCACTTTTCGCACTTGTGTTAGTGTTGAAAAACCACTTTTTGCACTTGTGTTGTTGTTGAAAAACCACTTTTCGCACTTGTGTTGGTGCAGGAAACCACTTTTGCACTTGTATTAGTGTGGAAAAAACACTTTTTGCACTTGTGATAGTGTTGAAAAACCACGTTTCGCACTTGTATTAGTGTTGAAAAACCACTTTTCGCACATGTGTTGGTGCAGGAAACCACTTTTGCACTTGTATTAGTGTGGAAAAACCACTTTTTGCACTTGTGTTAGTGTTGAAAACCACTTTTCGCACTTGTGTTAGTGTTGAAAAACCACTTTTCGCACTTGTGTTGGTGCAGGAAACCACTTTTGCACTTGTATTAGTGTGGAAAAAACACTTTTTGCACTTGTGATAGTGTTGAAAAACCACTTTTTGCACTTGTGATAGTGTTGAAAAACCACTTTTCGCACTTGTGTTAGTGTTGAAAAACCACTTTTCGCACTTGTGTTGGTGCAGGAAACCACTTTTGCACTTGTATTAGTGTGGAAAAACCACTTTTCGCACTTGTGTTAGTGTTGAAAAACCACTTTTTGCACTTGTGTTAGTGTTGAAAAACCACTTTTCGCACTTGTGTTGGTGCAGGTAACCACTTTTGCACTTGTATTAGTGTGGAAAAAACACTTTTTGCACTTGTGATAGTGTTGAAAAACCACTTTTCGCATTTGTGTTAGTGTTGAAAAACCACTTTTCGCACTTGTGTTGGTGCAGGAAACCACTTTTGCACTTGTATTAGTGTGGAAAAACCACTTTTCGCACTTGTGTTAGTGTTGAAAAACCACTTTTCGCACTTGTGTTAGTGTTGAAAAACCACTTTTCGCTCTTGTGTTAGTCTTGAAAAACCACTTTTCGCACTTGTGTTGGTGCAGGAAACCACTTTTGCACTTGTATTAGTGTGGAAAAACCACTTTTCGCACTTGTGTTAGTGTTGAAAAACCACTTTTTGCACTTGTGTTGTTGTTGAAAAACCACTTTTCGCACTTGTGTTGGTGCAGGAAACCACTTTTGCACTTGTATTAGTGTGGAAAAAACACTTTTTGCACTTGTGATAGTGTTGAAAAACCACGTTTCGCACTTGTATTAGTGTTGAAAAACCACTTTTCGCACATGTGTTGGTGCAGGAAACCACTTTTGCACTTGTATTAGTGTGGAAAAACCACTTTTCGCACTTGTGTTAGTGTTGAAAAACCACTTTTCGCACTTGTGTTAGTGTTGAAAAACCACTTTTCACACTTGTGTTGGTGCAGGAAACCACTTTTGCACTTGTATTAGTGTGGAAAAACCACTTTTCGCACTTGTGTTAGTGTTGAAAAACCACTTTTCGCACTTGTGTTAGTGTTGAAAAACCACTTTTCGCTCTTGTGTTAGTGTTGAAAAACCACTTTTCGCACTTGTGTTGGTGCAGGAAACCACTTTTGCACTTGTATTAGTGTGGAAAAACCACTTTTCGCACTTGTGTTAGTGTTGAAAAACCACTTTTTGCACTTGTGTTGTTGTTGAAAAACCACTTTTCGCACTTGTGTTGGTGCAGGAAACCACTTTTGCACTTGTATTAGTGTGGAAAAAACACTTTTTGCACTTGTGATAGTGTTGAAAAACCACGTTTCGCACTTGTATTAGTGTTGAAAAACCACTTTTCGCACATGTGTTGGTGCAGGAAACCACTTTTGCACTTGTATTAGTGTGGAAAAACCACTTTTTGCACTTGTGTTAGTGTTGAAAAACCCACTTTTCGCACTTGTGTTAGTGTTGAAAAACCACTTTTCGCACTGTGTTGGTGCAGCAAACGACTTTTGCACTTGTATTAGTGTGGAAAAAACACTTTTTGCACTTGTGATAGTGTTGAAAAACCACTTTTTGCACTTGTGATAGTGTTGAAAAACCACTTTCGCACTTGTGTTAGTGTTGAAAAACCACTTTTCGCACTTGTGTTAGTGTTGAAAAACCACTTTTCGCACTTGTGTTGGTGCAGGAAACCACTTTTGCACTTGTAATAGTGTGGAAAAAACACTTTTTGCCCTTGTGATAGTGTTGAAAAACCCACTTTTTGCACTTGTGATAGTGTTGAAAAACCACTTTTCGCAATTGTGTTAGTGTTGAAAAACCACTTTTCGCACTTGTGTTGGTGCAGGAAACCACTTTTGCACTTGTAATAGTGTGGAAAAACACTTTTTGCCCTTGTGATAGTGTTGAAAAACCACTTTTCGCACTTGTGTTAGTGTTGAAAAACCACTTTTCTGCACTTGTGTTGGTGCAGGTAACCACTTTTGCACTTGTATTAGTGTGGAAAAACCACTTTTCGCACTTGTGATAGTGTTGAAAAACCACTTTTCGCACTTGTGTTGGTGCAGGAAACCACTTTTGCACTTGTATTAGTGTGGAAAAAACACTTTTTGCACCTGTGATAGTGTTGAAAAACCACTTTTCGCACTTGTGTTAGTGTTGAAAAACCACTTTTTGCACTTGTGTTGGTGCAGGAAACCACGTTTGCACTTGTATTAGTGTGGAAAAACCACTTTTCGCACTTGTGTTAGTGTTGAAAAACCACTTTTTGCACTTGTGTTAGTGTTGAAAAACCACTTTTCGCACTTGTGTTGGTGCAGGTAACCACTTTTGCACTTGTATTAGTGTGGAAAAAACACTTTTTGCACTTGTGATAGTGTTGAAAAACCACTTTTCGCATTTGTGTTAGTGTTGAAAAACCACTTTTCGCACATGTGTTGGTGCAGGAAACCACTTTTGCACTTGTATTAGTGTGGAAAAACCACTTTTCGCACTTGTGTTAGTGTTGAAAACACTTTTCGCACTTGTGTTAGTGTTGAAAAACCACTTTTCGCTCTTGTGTTAGTGTTGAAAAACCACTTTTCGCACTTGTGTTGGTGCAGGAAACCACTTTTGCACTTGTATTAGTGTGGAAAAACCACTTTTCGCACTTGTGTTAGTGTTGAAAAACCACTTTTTGCACTTGTGTTGTTGTTGAAAAACCACTTTTCGCACTTGTGTTGGTGCAGGAAACCACTTTTGCACTTGTATTAGTGTGGAAAAAACACTTTTTGCACTTGTGATAGTGTTGAAAAACCACGTTTCGCACTTGTATTAGTGTTGAAAAACCACTTTTCGCACATGTGTTGGTGCAGGAAACCACTTTTGCACTTGTATTAGTGTGGAAAAACCACTTTTCTCACTTGTGTTAGTGTTGAAAAACCACTTTTCGCACTTGTGTTAGTGTTGAAAACCACTTTTCGCACTTGTGTTGGTGCAGGAAACCACTTTTGCACTTGTATTAGTGTGGAAAAACCACTTTTCGCACTTGTGTTAGTGTTGAAAAACCACTTTTCGCACTTGTGTTAGTGTTGAAAAACCACTTTTCGCTCTTGTGTTAGTGTTGAAAAACCACTTTTCGCACTTGTGTTGGTGCAGGAAACCACTTTTGCACTTGTATTAGTGTGGAAAAACCACTTTTCGCACTTGTGTTAGTGTTGAAAAACCACTTTTTGCACTTGTGTTGTTGTTGAAAAACCACTTTTCGCACTTGTGTTGGTGCAGGAAACCACTTTTGCACTTGTATTAGTGTGGAAAAAACACTTTTTGCACTTGTGATAGTGTTGAAAAACCACGTTTCGCACTTGTATTAGTGTTGAAAAACCACTTTTCGCACATGTGTTGGTGCAGGAAACCACTTTTGCACTTGTATTAGTGTGGAAAAACCACTTTTTGCACTTGTGTTAGTGTTGAAAAACCACTTTTCGCACTTGTATTAGTGTGGAAAAAACACTTTTTGCACCTGTGATAGTGTTGAAAAACCACTTTTCGCACTTGTGTTAGTGTTGAAAAACCACTTTTTGCACTGTGTTGGTGCAGGAAACCACGTTTGCACTTGTATTAGTGTGGAAAAACCACTTTTCGCACTTGTGTTAGTGTTGAAAAACCACTTTTTGCACTTGTGTTAGTGTTGAAAAACCACTTTTCGCACTTGTGTTGGTGCAGGTAACCACTTTTGCACTTGTATTAGTGTGGAAAAAACACTTTTTGCACTTGTGATAGTGTTGAAAAACCACTTTTCGCATTTGTGTTAGTGTTGAAAAACCACTTTTCGCACATGTGTTGGTGCAGGAAACCACTTTTGCACTTGTATTAGTGTGGAAAAACCACTTTTCGCACTTGTGTTAGTGTTGAAAAACCACTTTTCGCACTTGTGTTAGTGTTGAAAAACCACTTTTCGCTCTTGTGTTAGTGTTGAAAAACCACTTTTCGCACTTGTGTTGGTGCAGGAAACCACTTTTGCAATTGTATTAGTGTGGAAAACACTTTTCGCACTTGTGTTAGTGTTGAAAAACCACTTTTTGCACTTGTGTTGTTGTTGAAAAACCACTTTTCGCACTTGTGTTGGTGCAGGAAACCACTTTTGCACTTGTATTAGTGTGGAAAAAACACTTTTTGCACTTGTGATAGTGTTGAAAAACCACGTTTCGCACTTGTATTAGTGTTGAAAAACCACTTTTCGCACATGTGTTGGTGCAGGAAACCACTTTTGCACTTGTATTAGTGTGGAAAAACCACTTTCGCACTTGTGTTAGTGTTGAAAAACCACTTTTCGCACTTGTGTTAGTGTTGAAAAACCACTTTTCGCACTTGTGTTGGTGCAGGAAACCACTTTTGCACTTGTATTAGTGTGGAAAAACCACTTTTCGCACTTGTGTTAGTGTTGAAAAACCACTTTTCGCACTTGTGTTAGTGTTGAAAAACCACTTTTCGCGCTTGTGTTAGTGTTGAAAAACCACTTTTCGCACTTGTGTTGGTGCAGGAAACCACTTTTGCACTTGTATTAGTGTGGAAAAACCACTTTTCGCACTTGTGTTAGTGTTGAAAAACCACTTTTTGCACTTGTGTTGTTGTTGAAAAACCACTTTTTCGCACTTGTGTTGGTGCAGGAAACCACTTTTGCACTTGGATTAGTGTGGAAAAAACACTTTTTGCACTTGTGATAGTGTTGAAAAACCACGTTTCGCACTTGTATTAGTGTTGAAAAACCACTTTTCGCACATGTGTTGGTGCAGGAAACCACTTTTGCACTTGTATTAGTGTGGAAAAACCACTTTTTGCACTTGTGTTAGTGTTGAAAAACCACTTTTCGCACATGTGTTGGTGCAGGAAACCACTTTTGCACTTGTATTAGTGTGGAAAAACCACTTTTTGCACTTGTGTTAGTGTTGAAAAACCACTTTTCGCACTTGTGTTAGTGTTGAAAAACCACTTTTCGCACTTGTGTTGGTGCAGCAAACGACTTTTGCACTTGTATTAGTGTGGAAAAAACACTTTTTGCACTTGTGATAGTGTTGAAAAACCACTTTTTGCACTTGTGATAGTGTTGAAAAACCACTTTTCGCACTTGTGTTAGTGTTGAAAAACCACTTTTCGCACTTGTGTTGGTGAAGGAAACCACTTTTGCACTTGTATTAGTGTGGAAAAAAACACTTTTTGCACTTGTGATAGTGTTGAATAACCACTTTTTGCACTTGTGATAGTGTTGAAAAACCACTTTTCGCACTTGTGTTAGTGTTGAAAAACCACTTTTCGCACTTGTGTTGGTGCAGGAAACCACTTTTGCACTTGTATTAGTGTGGAAAAACCACTTTTCGCACTTGTGTTAGTGTTGAAAAACCACTTTTCGCACTTGTGTTAGTGTTGAAAAGCCACTTTTCGCACTTGTGTTAGTGTTGAAAAACCACTTTTCACACTTGTGTTGGTGCAGGAAACCACTTTTGCACTTGTATTAGTGTGGAAAAACCACTTTTTGCACTTGTGATAGTGTTGAAAAACCACTTTTCGCACTTGTGTTAGTGTTGAAAAACCACTTTTCGCACTTGTGTTGGTGCAGGAAACCACTTTTGCACTTGTATTAGTGTGGAACAAACCACTTTTCGCACTTGTGTTAGTGTTGAAAAACCACTTTTTGCACTTGTGTTGTTGTTGAAAAACCACTTTTCGCACTTGTGTTGGTGCAGGAAACCACTTTTGCACTTGTATTAGTGTGGAAAAAACACTTTTTGCACTTGTGATAGTGTTGAAAAACCACGTTTCGCACTTGTATTAGTGTTGAAAAACCACTTTTCGCACATGTGTTGGTGCAGGAAACCACTTTTGCACTTGTATTAGTGTGGAAAAAGCACTTTTCGCACTTGTGTTAGTGTTGAAAAACCACTTTTCGCACTTGTGTTAGTGTTGAAAAACCACTTTTCGCACTTGTGTTGGTGCAGGAAACCACTTTTGCACTTGTATTAGTGTGGAAAAACCACTTTTCGCACTTGTGTTAGTGTTGAAAAACCACTTTTCGCACTTGTGTTAGTGTTGAAAAACCACTTTTCGCTCTTGTGTTAGTGTTGAAAAACCACTTTTCGCACTTGTGTTGGTGCAGGAAACCACTTTTGCACTTGTATTAGTGTGGAAAAACCACTTTTCGCACTTGTGTTAGTGTTGAAAAACCACTTTTTGCACTTGTGTTGTTGTTGAAAAACCACTTTTCGCACTTGTGTTGGTGCAGGAAACCACTTTTGCACTTGTATTAGTGTGGAAAAAACACTTTTTGCACTTGTGATAGTGTTGAAAAACCACGTTTCGCACTTGTATTAGTGTTGAAAAACCACTTTTCGCACATGTGTTGGTGCAGGAAACCACTTTTGCACTTGTATTAGTGTGGAAAAACCACTTTTTGCGCTTGTGTTAGTGTTGAAAAACCACTTTTCGCACTTGTGTTAGTGTTGAAAAACCACTTTTCGCACTTGTGTTGGTGCAGCAAACGACTTTTGCACTTGTATTAGTGTGGAAAAAACACTTTTTGCACTTGTGATAGTGTTGAAAAACCACGTTTCGCACTTGTATTAGTGTTGAAAAACCACTTTTCGCACATGTGTTGGTGCAGGAAACCACTTTTGCACTTGTATTAGTGTGGAAAAACCACTTTTTGCACTTGTGTTAGTGTTGAAAAACCACTTTTCGCACTTGTGTTAGTGTTGAAAAACCACTTTTCGCACTTGTGTTGGTGCAGGAAACCACTTTTGCACTTGTATTAGTGTGGAAAAAACACTTTTTGCACTTGTGATAGTGTTGAAAAACCACTTTTTGCACTTGTGATAGTGTTGAAAAACCACTTTTCGCACTTGTGTTAGTGTTGAAAAACCACTTTTCGTACTTGTGTTGGTGCAGGAAACCACTTTTGCACTTGTATTAGTGTGGAAAAAACACTTTTTGCACTTGTGATAGTGTTGAAAAACCACTTTTTGCACTTGTGATAGTGTTGAAAAACCACTTTTCGCACTTGTGTTAGTGTTGAAAAACCACTTTTCGCACTTGTGTTGGTGCAGGAAACCACTTTTGCACTTGTATTAGTGTGGAAAAACCACTTTTCGCACTTGTGCTAGTGTTGAAAAACAACTTTTCGCACTTGTGTTAGTGTTGAAAAACCACTTTTCGCACTTGTGTTAGTGTTGAAAAACCACTTTTCGCACTTGTGTTGGTGCAGGAAACCACTTTTGCACTTGTATTAGTGTGGAAAAAACACTTTTTGCACTTGTGATAGTGTTGAAAAACCACTTTTCGCACTTGTGTTAGTGTTGAAAAACCACTTTTCGCACTTGTGTTGGTGCAGGAAACCACTTTTGCGCTTGTATTAGTGTGGAAAAACCACTTTTCGCACTTGTGTTAGTGTTGAAAAACCACTTTTCGCACTTGTGTTAGTGTTGAAAAACCACTTTTCGCACTTGTGTTGGTGCAGGAAACCACTTTTGCACTTGTATTAGTGTGGAAAAAACACTTTTTGCACTTGTGATAGTGTTGAAAAACCAATTTTTGCACTTGTGATAGTGTTGAAAAACCACTTTTCGCACTTGTGTTGGTGCAGGAAACCACTTTTGCACTTGTATTAGTGTGGAAAAACCACTTTTCGCACTTGTGTTAGTGTTGAAAAACCACTTTTTGCACTTGTGTTGGTGTTGAAAAACCACTTTTCGCACTTGTGTTAGTGTTGAAAAACCACTTTTCGCACTTGTGTTAGTGTTGAAAAACCACTTTTCGCACTTGTGTTGGTGCAGGAAACCACTTTTGCACTTGTATTAGTGTGGAAAAACCACTTTTCGCACTTGTGTTAGTGTTGAAAAACTACTTTTCGCACTTGTGTTAGTGTTGAAAAACCACTTTTCGCACTTGTGTTAGTGTTTAAAAACCACTTTTCGCACTTGTGTTGGTGCAGGAGACCACTTTTGCACTTGTATTAGTGTGGAAAAAACACTTTTTGCACTTCTGATAGTGTTGAAAAACCACTTTTCGCACTTGTGTTAGTGTTGAAAAACCACTTTTCGCACTTGTGTTGGTGCAGGAAACCACTTTTGCACTTGTATTAGTGTGGAAAAAACACTTTTTGCACTTGTGATAGCGTTGAAAAACCACTTTTTGCACTTGTGATAGTGTTGAAAAACCACTTTTCGCACTTGTGTTAGTGTTGAAAAACCACTTTTCGCACTTGTGTTGGTGCAGGAAACCACTTTTGCACTTGTATTAGTGTGGCAAAAACACTTTTTGCACTTGTGATAGTGTTGAAAAACCACTTTTTGCACTTGTGATAGTGTTGAAAAACCACTTTTCGCACTTGTGTTAGTGTTGAAAAACCACTTTTTGCACTTGTGTTGGTGCAGGAAACCACTTTTGCACTTGTATTAGTGTGGCAAAACCACTTTTTGCACTTGTGTTAGTGTTGAAAAACCACTTTTCGCACTTGTGTTAGTGTTGAAAAACCACTTTTCGCACTTGTGTTGGTGCAGGAAACCACTTTTGCACTTGTATTAGTGTGGAAAAAACACTTTTTGCACTTGTGATAGTGTTGAAAAACCACTTTTTGCACTTGTGTTAGTGTTGAAAAACCACTTTTCGCACTTGTGTTAGTGTTGAAAAACCACTTTTCGCACTTGTGTTGGTGCAGGAAACCACTTTTGCACTTGTAATAGTGTGGAAAAAACACTTTTTGCCCTTGTGATAGTGTTGAAAAACCACTTTTTGCACTTGTGATAGTGTTGAAAAACCACTTTTCGCACTTGTGTTAGTGTTGAAAAACCACTTTTCGCACTTGTGTTGGTGCAGGAAACCACTTTTGCACTTGTAATAGTGTGGAAAAAACACTTTTTGCCCTTGTGATAGTGTTGAAAAACCACTTTTCGCACTAGTGTTAGTGTTGAAAAACCACTTTTCGCACTTGTGTTGGTGCAGGAAACCACTTTTGCACTTGTATTAGTGTGGAAAAACCACTTTTCGCACTTGTGATAGTGTTGAAAAACCACTTTTCGCACTTGTGTTGGTGCAGGAAACCACTTTTGCACTTGTATTAGTGTGGAAAAAACACTTTTTGCACTTGTGATAGTGTTGAAAAACCACTTTTCGCACTTGTGTTGGTGCAGGAAACCACTTTTGCACTTGTATTAGTGTGGAAAAACCACTTTTCGCACTTGTGATAGTGTTGAAAAACCACTTTTCGCACTTGTGTTGGTGCAGGTAACCACTTTTGCACTTGTATTAGTGTGGAAAAACCACTTTTCGCACTTGTGATAGTGTTGAAAAACCACTTTTCGCACTTGTGTTGGTGCAGGAAACCACTTTTGCACTTGTATTAGTGTGGAAAAAACACTTTTTGCACCTGTGATAGTGTTGAAAAACCACTTTTCGCACTTGTGTTAGTGTTGAAAAACCACTTTTTGCACTTGTGTTGGTGCAGGAAACCACGTTTGCACTTGTATTAGTGTGGAAAAACCACTTTTCGCACTTGTGTTAGTGTTGAAAAACCACTTTTTGCACTTGTGTTAGTGTTGAAAAACCACTTTTCGCACATGTGTTGGTGCAGGTAACCACTTTTGCACTTGTATTAGTGTGGAAAAAACACTTTTTGCACTTGTGATAGTGTTGAAAAACCACTTTTCGCATTTGTGTTAGTGTTGAAAAACCACTTTTCGCACATGTGTTGGTGCAGGAAACCACTTTTGCACTTGTATTAGTGTGGAAAAACCAGTTTTCGCACTTGTGTTAGTGTTGAAAAACCACTTTTCGCACTTGTGTTAGTGTTGAAAAACCACTTTTCGCTCTTGTGTTAGTGTTGAAAAACCACTTTTCGCACTTGTGTTGGTGCAGGAAACCACTTTTGCACTTGTATTAGTGTGGACAAACCACTTTTCGCACTTGTGTTAGTGTTGAAAAACCACTTTTTGCACTTGTGTTGTTGTTGAAAAACCACTTTTCGCACTTGTGTTGGTGCAGGAAACCACTTTTGCACTTGTATTAGTGTGGAAAAAACACTTTTTGCACTTGTGATAGTGTTGAAAAACCACGTTTCGCACTTGTATTAGTGTTGAAAAACCACTTTTCGCACATGTGTTGGTGCAGGAAACCACTTTTGCACTTGTATTAGTGTGGAAAAACCACTTTTCGCACTTGTGTTAGTGTTGAAAAACCACTTTTCGCACTTGTGTTAGTGTTGAAAAACCACTTTTCGCACTTGTGTTGGTGCAGGAAACCACTTTTGCACTTGTATTAGTGTGGAAAAACCACTTTTCGCACTTGTGTTAGTGTTGAAAAACCACTTTTCGCACTTGTGTTAGTGTTGAAAAACCACTTTTCGCTCTTGTGTTAGTGTTGAAAAACCACTTTTCGCACTTGTGTTGGTGCAGGAAACCACTTTTGCACTTGTATTAGTGTGGAAAAACCACTTTTCGCACTTGTGATAGTGTTGAAAAACCACTTTTTGCACTTGTGTTGTTGTTGAAAAACCACTTTTCGCACTTGTGTTGGTGCAGGAAACCACTTTTGCACTTGTATTAGTGTGGAAAAAACACTTTTTGCACTTGTGATAGTGTTGAAAAACCACGTTTTGCACTTGTATTAGTGTTGAAAAACCACTTTTCGCACATGTGTTGGTGCAGGAAACCACTTTTGCACTTGTATTAGTGTGGAAAAACCACTTTTTGCACTTGTGTTAGTGTTGAAAAACCACTTTTCGCACTTGTGTTAGTGTTGAAAAACCACTTTTCGCACTTGTGTTGGTGCAGCAAACGACTTTTGCACTTGTATTAGTGTGGAAAAAACACTTTTTGCACTTGTGATAGTGTTGAAAAACCACTTTTTGCACTTGTGATAGTGTTGAAAAACCACTTTTCGCACTTGTGTTAGTGTTGAAAAACCACTTTTCGCACTTGTGTTGGTGCAGGAAACCACTTTTGCACTTGTATTAGTGTGGAAAAAACACTTTTTGCACTTGTGATAGTGTTGAAAAACCACTTTTTGCACTTGTGATAGTGTTGAAAAACCACTTTTCGCACTTGTGTTAGTGTTGAAAAACCACTTTTCGCACTTGTGTTGGTGCAGGAAACCACTTTTGCACTTGTATTAGTGTGGAAAAACCACTTTTCGCACTTGTGTTAGTGTTGAAAAACCACTTTTTGCACTTGTGATAGTGTTGAAAAACCACTTTTCGCACTTGTGTTAGTGTTGAAAAACCACTTTTCGCACTTGTGTTGGTGCAGGAAACCACTTTTGCACTTGTATTAGTGTGGCAAAAACACTTTTTGCACTTGTGATAGTGTTGAAAAACCACTTTTTCCACTTGTGATAGTGTTGAAAAACCACTTTTCGCACTTGTGTTAGTGTTGAAAAACCACTTTTTGCACTTGTGTTGGTGCAGGAAACCACTTTTGCACTTGTATTAGTGTGGCAAAACCACTTTTTGCACTTGTGTTAGTGTTGAAAAACCACTTTTCGCACTTGTGTTAGTGTTGAAAAACCACTTTTCGCACTTGTGTTGGTGCAGGAAACCACTTTTGCACTTGTATTAGTGTGGAAAAAACACTTTTTGCACTTGTGATAGTGTTGAAAAACCACTTTTTGCACTTGTGTTAGTGTTGAAAAACCACTTTTCGCACTTGTGTTAGTGTTGAAAAACCACTTTTCGCACTTGTGTTGGTGCAGGAAACCACTTTTGCACTTGTAATAGTGTGGAAAAAACACTTTTTGCCCTTGTGATAGTGTTGAAAAACCACTTTTTGCACTTGTGATAGTGTTGAAAAACCACTTTTCGCACTTGTGTTAGTGTTGAAAAACCACTTTTCGCACTTGTGTTGGTGCAGGAAACCACTTTTGCACTTGTAATAGTGTGGAAAAAACACTTTTTGCCCTTGTGATAGTGTTGAAAAACCACTTTTCGCACTAGTGTTAGTGTTGAAAAACCACTTTTCGCACTTGTGTTGGTGCAGGAAACCACTTTTGCACTTGTATTAGTGTGGAAAAACCACTTTTCGCACTTGTGATAGTGTTGAAAAACCACTTTTCGCACTTGTGTTGGTGCAGGAAACCACTTTTGCACTTGTATTAGTGTGGAAAAAAACACTTTTTGCACTTGTGATAGTGTTGAAAAACCACTTTTCGCACTTGTGTTGGTGCAGGAAACTACTTTTGCACTTGTATTAGTGTGGAAAAACCACTTTTCGCACTTGTGATAGTGTTGAAAAACCACTTTTCGCACTTGTGTTGGTGCAGGTAACCACTTTTGCACTTGTATTAGTGTGGAAAAACCACTTTTCGCACTTGTGATAGTGTTGAAAAACCACTTTTCGCACTTGTGTTGGTGCAGGAAACCACTTTTGCACTTGTATTAGTGTGGAAAAAACACTTTTTGCACCTGTGATAGTGTTGAAAAACCACTTTTCGCACTTGTGTTAGTGTTGAAAAACCACTTTTTGCACTTGTGTTGGTGCAGGAAACCACGTTTGCACTTGTATTAGTGTGGAAAAACCACTTTTCGCACTTGTGTTAGTGTTGAAAAACCACTTTTTGCACTTGTGTTAGTGTTGAAAAACCACTTTTCGCACATGTGTTGGTGCAGGTAACCACTTTTGCACTTGTATTAGTGTGGAAAAAACACTTTTTGCACTTGTGATAGTGTTGAAAAACCACTTTTCGCATTTGTGTTAGTGTTGAAAAACCACTTTTCGCACATGTGTTGGTGCAGGAAACCACTTTTGCACTTGTATTAGTGTGGAAAAACCAGTTTTCGCACTTGTGTTAGTGTTGAAAAACCACTTTTCGCACTTGTGTTAGTGTTGAAAAACCACTTTTCGCTCTTGTGTTAGTGTTGAAAAACCACTTTTCGCACTTGTGTTGGTGCAGGAAACCACTTTTGCACTTGTATTAGTGTGGACAAACCACTTTTCGCACTTGTGTTAGTGTTGAAAAACCACTTTTTGCACTTGTGTTGTTGTTGAAAAACCACTTTTCGCACTTGTGTTGGTGCAGGAAACCACTTTTGCACTTGTATTAGTGTGGAAAAAACACTTTTTGCACTTGTGATAGTGTTGAAAAACCACGTTTCGCACTTGTATTAGTGTTGAAAAACCACTTTTCGCACATGTGTTGGTGCAGGAAACCACTTTTGCACTTGTATTAGTGTGGAAAAACCACTTTTCGCACTTGTGTTAGTGTTGAAAAACCACTTTTCGCACTTGTGTTAGTGTTGAAAAACCACTTTTCGCACTTGTGTTGGTGCAGGAAACCACTTTTGCACTTGTATTAGTGTGGAAAAACCACTTTTCGCACTTGTGTTAGTGTTGAAAAACCACTTTTCGCACTTGTGTTAGTGTTGAAAAACCACTTTTCGCTCTTGTGTTAGTGTTGAAAAACCACTTTTCGCACTTGTGTTGGTGCAGGAAACCACTTTTGCACTTGTATTAGTGTGGAAAAACCACTTTTCGCACTTGTGTTAGTGTTGAAAAACCACTTTTTGCACTTGTGTTGTTGTTGAAAAACCACTTTTCGCACTTGTGTTGGTGCAGGAAACCACTTTTGCACTTGTATTAGTGTGGAAAAAACACTTTTTGCACTTGTGATAGTGTTGAAAAACCACGTTTTGCACTTGTATTAGTGTTGAAAAACCACTTTTCGCACATGTGTTGGTGCAGGAAACCACTTTTGCACTTGTATTAGTGTGGAAAAACCACTTTTTGCACTTGTGTTAGTGTTGAAAAACCACTTTTCGCACTTGTGTTAGTGTTGAAAAACCACTTTTCGCACTTGTGTTGGTGCAGCAAACGACTTTTGCACTTGTATTAGTGTGGAAAAAACACTTTTTGCACTTGTGATAGTGTTGAAAAACCACTTTTTGCACTTGTGATAGTGTTGAAAAACCACTTTTCGCACTTGTGTTAGTGTTGAAAAACCACTTTTCGCACTTGTGTTGGTGCAGGAAACCACTTTTGCACTTGTATTAGTGTGGAAAAAACACTTTTTGCACTTGTGATAGTGTTGAAAAACCACTTTTTGCACTTGTGATAGTGTTGAAAAACCACTTTTCGCACTTGTGTTAGTGTTGAAAAACCACTTTTCGCACTTGTGTTGGTGCAGGAAACCACTTTTGCACTTGTATTAGTGTGGAAAAACCACTTTTCGCACTTGTGTTAGTGTTGAAAAACCACTTTTCGCACTTGTGTTAGTGTTGAAAAACCACTTTTCGCACTTGTGTTAGTGTTGAAAAACCACTTTTCACACTTGTGTTGGTGCAGGAAACCACTTTTGCACTTGTATTAGTGTGGAAAAAACACTTTTTGCACTTGTGATAGTGTTGAAAAACCAATTTTTGCACTTGTGATAGTGTTGAAAAACTTCTTTTCGCACTTGTGTTGGTGCAGGAAACCACTTTTGCACTTGTATTCGTGTGGAAAAACCACTTTTCGCACTTGTGTTAGTGTTGAAAAACCACTTTTTGCACTTGTGTTGGTGTTGAAAAACCACTTTTTGCACTTGTGTTAGTGTTGAAAAACCACTTTTCGCACTTGTGTTAGTGTTGAAAAACCACTTTTCGCACTTGTGTTGGTGCAGGAAACCACTTTTGCACTTGTATTAGTGTGGAAAAACCACTTTTCTAACTTGTGTTAGTGTTGAAAAACCACTTTTCGCACTTGTGTTAGTGTTGAAAAACCACTTTTCGCACTTGTGTTAGTGTTTAAAAACCACTTTTCGCACTTGTGTTGGTGCAGGAAACCACTTTTGCACTTGTATTAGTGTGGAAAAAACACTTTTTGCACTTGTGATAGTGTTGAAAAACCACTTTTCGCACTTGTGTTAGTGTTGAAAAACCACTTTTCGCACTTGTGTTGGTGCAGGCAACAACTTTTGCACTTGTATTAGTGTGGAAAAAACACTTTTTGCACTTGTGATAGTGTTGAAAAACCACTTTTTGCACTTGTGTTAGTGTTGAAAAACCACTTTTCGCACTGGTGTTGGTGCAGGAAACCACTTTTGCACTTGTATTAGTGTGGAAAAAACACTTTTTGCACTTGTGATAGTGTTGAAAAACCACTTTTTGTACTTGTGATAGTGTTGAAAAACCACTTTTCGCACTTGTGTTAGTGTTGAAAAACCACTTTTCGCACTTGTGTTGGTGCAGGAAACCACTTTTGCACTTGTATTAGTTTGGAAAAACCACTTTTCGCACTTGTGTTAGTGTTGAAAAACCACTTTTCGCACTTGTGTTAGTGTTGAAAAACCACTTTTCGCACTTGTGTTGGTGCAGGAAACCACTTTTGCACTTGTATTAGCGTGGAAAAAACACTTTTTGCACTTGTGATAGTGTTGAAAAACCACTTTTTGCACTTGTGTTAGTGTTGAAAAACCACTTTTCGCACTTGTGTTAGTGTTGAAAAACCACTTTTCGCACTTGTGTTGGTGCAGGAAACCACTTTTGCACTTGTAATAGTGTGGAAAAAACACTTTTTGCCCTTGTGATAGTGTTGAAAAACCACTTTTTGCACTTGTGATAGTGTTGAAAAACCACTTTTCGCACTTGTGTTAGTGTTGAAAAACCACTTTTCGCACTTGTGTTGGTGCAGGAAACCACTTTTGCACTTGTAATAGTGTGGAAAAAACACTTTTTGCCCTTGTGATAGTGTTGAAAAACCACTTTTCGCACTTGTGTTAGTGTTGAAAAACCACTTTTCGCACTTGTGTTGGTGCAGGTAACCACTTTTGCACTTGTATTAGTGTGGAAAAACCACTTTTTGCACTTGTGATAGTGTTGAAAAACCACTTTTCGCACTTGTGTTGGTGCAGGAAACCACTTTTGCACTTGTATTAGTGTGGAAAAAACACTTTTTGCACCTGTGGTAGTGTTGAAAAACCACTTTTCGCACTTTTGTTAGTGTTGAAAAACCACTTTTTGCACTTGTGTTGGTGCAGGAAACCACGTTTGCACTTGTATTAGTGTGGAAAAACCACTTTTCGCACTTGTGTTAGTGTTGAAAAACCACTTTTTGCACTTGTGTTAGTGTTGAAAAACCACTTTTCGCACTTGTGTTGGTGCAGGAAACTACTTTTGCACTTGTATTAGTGTGGAAAAAACACTTTTTGCACTTGTGATAGTGTTGAAAAACCACTTTTCGCATTTGTGTTAGTGTTGAAAAACCACTTTTCGCACATGTGTTGGTGCAGGAAACCACTTTTGCACTTGTATTAGTGTGGAAAAACCACTTTTCGCACTTGTGTAAGTGTTGAAAAACCACTTTTCGCACTTGTGTTAGTGTTGAAAAACCACTTTTCGCTCTTGTGTTAGTGTTGAAAAACCACTTTTCGCACTTGTGTTGGTGCAGGAAACCACTTTTTGCACTTGTATTAGTGTGGAAAAACCACTTTTCGCACTTGTGTTAGTGTTGAAAAACCACTTTTCGCACTTGTGTTGGTGCAGGAAACCACTTTTGCACTTGTATTAGTGTGGAAAAACCACTTTTCGCACTTGTGTTAGTGTTGAAAAACCACTTTTTGCACTTGTGTTGTTGTTGAAAAACCACTTTTCGCACTTGTGTTGGTGCAGGAAACCACTTTTGCACTTGTATTAGTGTGGAAAAAACACTTTTTGCACTTTTGATAGTGTTGAAAAACCACGTTTCGCACTTGTATTAGTGTTGAAAAAACCACTTTTTGCACATGTGTTGGTGCAGGAAACCACTTTTGCACTTGTATTAGTGTGGAAAAACCACTTTTCGCACTTGTGTTAGTGTTGAAAAACCACTTTTCGCACTTGTGTTAGTGTTGAAAAACCACTTTTCGCACTTGTGTTGTTGCAGGAAACCACTTTTGCACTTGTATTAGTGTGGAAAACCACTTTTCGCACTTGTGTTAGTGTTGAAAAAACCACTTTTCACACTTGTGTTAGTGTTGAAAAACCACTTTTCGCACTTGTGTTGTTGCAGGAAACCACTATTGCACTTGTATTAGTGTGTAAAAACCACTTTTCGCACTTGTGTTAGTGTTGAAAAACCACTTTTCGCTCTTGTGTTAGTGTTGAAAAACCACTTTTTGCACTTGCGTTGTTGTTGAAAAACCACTTTTCGCACTTGTGTTGGTGCAGGAAACCACTTTTGCACTTGTATTAGTGTGGAAAAACCACTTTTCGCACTTGTGTTAGTGTTGAAAAACCACTTTTTGCACTTGCGTTGTTGTTGAAAAACCACTTTTCGCACTTGTGTTGGTGCAGGAAACCACTTTTGCACTTGTATTAGTGTGGAAAAAACACTTTTTGCACTTGTGATAGTGTTGAAAAAACCATGTTTCGCACTTGTATTAGTGTTGAAAAAGCACTTTTCGCACATGTGTTGGTGCAGGAAACCACTTTTGCACTTGTATTATTGTGGAAAAACCACTTTTCGCACTTGTGTTAGTGTTGAAAAACCACTTTTCGCACTTGTGTTAGTGTTGAAAAACCACTTTTCGCACTTGTGTTGGTGCAGGAAACCACTTTTGCACTTGTATTAGTGTGGAAAAAACACTTTTTGCACTTGTGATAGTGTTGAAAAACCACTTTTTGCACTTGTGATAGTGTTGAAAAACCACTTTTCGCACTTGTGTTAGTGTTGAAAAACCACTTTTCGCACTTGTGTTGGTGCAGGAAACCACTTTTGCACTTGTATTAGTGTGGAAAAAACACTTTTTGCACTTGTGATAGTGTTGAAAAACCACTTTTTGCACTTGTGATAGTGTTGAAAAACCACTTTTCGCACTTGTGTTAGTGTTGAAAAACCACTTTTCGCACTTGTGTTGGTGGAGGAAACCACTTTTGCACTTGTATTAGTGTGGAAAAACCACTTTTCGCACTTGTGATAGTGTTGAAAAACCACTTTTTGCACTTGTGTTGGTGCAGGAAACCACTTTTGCACTTGTATTAGTGTGGAAAAAACACTTTTTGCACTTGTGATAGTGTTGAAAAACCACTTTTCGCACTTGTGTTGGTGCAGGAAACCACTTTTGCACTTGTATTAGTGTGGAAAAACCACTTTTCGCACTTGTGATAGTGTTGAAAAACCACTTTTCGCACTTGTGTTGGTGCAGGTAACCACTTTTGCACTTGTATTAGTGTGGAAAAACCACTTTTCGCACTTGTGATAGTGTTGAAAAACCACTTTTCGCACTTGTGTTGGTGCAGGAAACCACTTTTGCACTTGTATTAGTGTGGAAAAAACACTTTTTGCACCTGTGATAGTGTTGAAAAACCACTTTTCGCACTTGTGTTAGTGTTGAAAAACCACTTTTTGCACTTGTGTTGGTGCAGGAAACCACGTTTGCACTTGTATTAGTGTGGAAAAACCACTTTTCGCACTTGTGTTAGTGTTGAAAAACCACTTTTTGCACTTGTGTTAGTGTTGAAAAACCACTTTTCGCACTTGTGTTGGTGCAGGTAACCACTTTTGCACTTGTATTAGTGTGGAAAAAACACTTTTTGCACTTGTGATAGTGTTGAAAAACCACTTTTCGCATTTGTGTTAGTGTTGAAAAACCACTTTTCGCACATGTGTTGGTGCAGGAAACCACTTTTGCACTTGTATTAGTGTGGAAAAACCAGTTTTCGCACTTGTGTTAGTGTTGAAAAACCACTTTTCGCACTTGTGTTAGTGTTGAAAAACCACTTTTTGCTCTTGTGTTAGTGTTGAAAAACCACTTTTCGCACTTGTGTTGGTGCAGGAAACCACTTTTGCACTTGTATTAGTGTGGACAAACCACTTTTCGCACTTGTGTTAGTGTTGAAAAACCACTTTTTGCACTTGTGTTGTTGTTGAAAAACCACTTTTCGCACTTGTGTTGGTGCAGGAAACCACTTTTGCACTTGTATTAGTGTGGAAAAAACACTTTTTGCACTTGTGATAGTGTTGAAAAACCACGTTTCGCACTTGTATTAGTGTTGAAAAACCATTTTCGCACATGTGTTGGTGCAGGAAACCACTTTTGCACTTGTATTAGTGTGGAAAAACCACTTTTCGCACTTGTGTTAGTGTTGAAAAACCACTTTTCGCACTTGTGTTAGTGTTGAAAAACCACTTTTCGCACATGTGTTGGTGCAGGAAACCACTTTTGCACTTGTATTAGTGTGGAAAAACCACTTTTCGCACTTGTGTTAGTGTTGAAAAACCACTTTTCGCACTTGTGTTAGTGTTGAAAAACCACTTTTTCGCTCTTGTGTTAGTGTTGAAAAACCACTTTTCGCACTTGTGTTGGTGCAGGAAACCACTT
Source organism: Myxine glutinosa (assembly GCF_964187855.1). Taxonomy (NCBI): domain Eukaryota; kingdom Metazoa; phylum Chordata; class Myxini; order Myxiniformes; family Myxinidae; genus Myxine; species Myxine glutinosa. Next base: position 10,468 of record NW_027616657.1, on the reverse strand, counting down.
TTGCACTTGTATTAGTGTGGAAAAACCACTTTTCGCACTTGTGTTAGTGTTGAAAAACCACTTTTTGCACTTGTGTTGTTGTTGAAAAACCACTTTTCGCACTTGTGTTGGTGCAGGAAACCACTTTTGCACTTGTATTAGTGTGGAAAAAACACTTTTTGCACTTGTGATAGTGTTGAAAAACCACGTTTCGCACTTGTATTAGTGTTGAAAAACCACTTTTCGCACATGTGTTGGTGCAGGAAACCACTTTTGCACTTGTATTAGTGTGGAAAAACCACTTTTTGCACTGTGTTAGTGTTGAAAAACCACTTTTCGCACTTGTGTTAGTGTTGAAAAACCACTTGTCGCACTTGTGTTGGTGCAGCAAACGACTTTTGCACTTATATTAGTGTGGAAAAAACACTTTTTGCACTTGTGATAGTGTTGAAAAACCACTTTTTGCACTTGTGATAGTGTTGAAAAACCACTTTTCGCACTTGTGTTAGTGTTGAAAAACCACTTTTCGCACTTGTGTTGGTGCAGGAAACCACTTTTGCACTTGTATTAGTGTGGAAAAAACACTTTTTGCACTTGTGATAGTGTTGAAAAACCATGTTTCGCACTTGTATTAGTGTTGAAAAAGCACTTTTCGCACATGTGTTGGTGCAGGAAACCACTTTTGCACTTGTATTATTGTGGAAAAACCACTTTTCGCACTTGTGTTAGTGTTGAAAAACCACTTTTCGCACTTTTGTTAGTGTTGAAAAACCACTTTTCGCACTTGTGTTGGTGCAGGAAACCACTTTTGCACTTGTATTAGTGTGGAAAAAACACTTTTTGCACTTGTGATAGTGTTGAAAAACCACTTTTTGCACTTGTGATAGTGTTGAAAAACCACTTTTCGCACTTGTGTTAGTGTTGAAAAACCACTTTTCGCACTTGTGTTGGTGCAGGAAACCACTTTTGCACTTGTATTAGTGTGGAAAAAACACTTTTTGCACTTGTGATAGTGTTGAAAAACCACTTTTTGCACTTGTGATAGTGTTGAAAAACCACTTTTCGCACTTGTGTTAGTGTTGAAAAACCACTTTTCGCACTTGTGTTGGTGGAGGAAACCACTTTTGCACTTGTATTAGTGTGGAAAAACCACTTTTCGCACTTGTGATAGTGTTGAAAAACCACTTTTCGCACTTGTGTTGGTGCAGGAAACCACTTTTGCACTTGTATTAGTGTGGAAAAAACACTTTTTGCACTTGTGATAGTGTTGAAAAACCACTTTTCGCACTTGTGTTGGTGCAGGAAACCACTTTTGCACTTGTATTAGTGTGGAAAAACCACTTTTCGCACTTGTGATAGTGTTGAAAAACCACTTTTCGCACTTGTGTTGGTGCAGGTAACCACTTTTGCACTTGTATTAGTGTGGAAAAACCACTTTTCGCACTTGTGATAGTGTTGAAAAACCACTTTTCGCACTTGTGTTGGTGCAGGAAACCACTTTTGCACTTGTATTAGTGTGGAAAAAACACTTTTTGCACCTGTGATAGTGTTGAAAACCACTTTTCGCACTTGTGATAGTGTTGAAAACCACTTTTGCACTTGTGATAGTGTTGAAAAACCACTTTTTGCACTTGTGTTGGTGCAGGAAACCACGTTTGCACTTGTATTAGTGTGGAAAAACCACTTTTCGCACTTGTGTTAGTGTTGAAAAACCACTTTTTGCACTTGTGTTAGTGTTGAAAAACCACTTTTCGCACTTGTGTTGGTGCAGGTAACCACTTTTGCACTTGTATTAGTGTGGAAAAAACACTTTCTGCACTTGTGATAGTGTTGAAAAACCACTTTTCGCATTTGTGTTAGTGTTGAAAAACCACTTTTCGCACATGTGTTGGTGCAGGAAACCACTTTTGCACTTGTATTAGTGTGGAAAAACCAGTTTTCGCACTTGTGTTAGTGTTGAAAAACCACTTTTCGCACTTGTGTTAGTGTTGAAAAACCACTTTTCGCTCTTGTGTTAGTGTTGAAAAACCACTTTTCGCACTTGTGTTGGTGCAGGAAACCACTTTTGCACTTGTATTAGTGTGGACAAACCACTTTTCGCACTTGTGTTAGTGTTGAAAAACCACTTTTTGCACTTGTGTTGTTGTTGAAAAACCACTTTTCGCACTTGTGTTGGTGCAGGAAACCACTTTTGCACTTGTATTAGTGTGGAAAAAACACTTTTTGCACTTGTGATAGTGTTGAAAAACCACGTTTCGCACTTGTATTAGTGTTGAAAAACCACTTTTCGCACATGTGTTGGTGCAGGAAACCACTTTTGCACTTGTATTAGTGTGGAAAAACCACTTTTCGCACTTGTGTTAGTGTTGAAAAACCACTTTTCGCACTTGTGTTAGTGTTGAAAAACCACTTTTCGCACTTGTGTTGGTGCAGGAAACCACTTTTGCACTTGTATTAGTGTGGAAAAACCACTTTTCGCACTTGTGTTAGTGTTGAAAAACCACTTTTCGCACTTGTGTTAGTGTTGAAAAACCACTTTTTCGCTCTTGTGTTAGTGTTGAAAAACCACTTTTCGCACTTGTGTTGGTGCAGGAAACCACTTTTGCACTTGTATTAGTGTGGAAAAACCACTTTTCGCACTTGTGTTAGTGTTGAAAAACCACTTTTTGCACTTGTGTTGTTGTTGAAAAACCACTTTTCGCACTTGTGTTGGTGCAGGAAACCACTTTTGCACTTGTATTAGTGTGGAAAAAACACTTTTTGCACTTGTGATAGTGTTGAAAAACCACGTTTCGCACTTGTATTAGTGTTGAAAAACCACTTTTCGCACATGTGTTGGTGCAGGAAACCACTTTTGCACTTGTATTAGTGTGGAAAAACCACTTTTTGCACTTGTGTTAGTGTTGAAAAACCACTTTTCGCACTTGTGTTAGTGTTGAAAAACCACTTGTCGCACTTGTGTTGGTGCAGCAAACGACTTTTGCACTTGTATTAGTGTGGAAAAAACACTTTTTGCACTTGTGATAGTGTTGAAAAACCACTTTTTGCACTTGTGATAGTGTTGAAAAACCACTTTTCGCACTTGTGTTAGTGTTGAAAAACTACTTTTCGCACTTGTGTTAGTGTTGAAAAACTACTTTTCGCACTTGTGTTAGTGTTGAAAAACCACTTTTCGCACTTGTGTTGGTGCAGGAAACCACTTTTGCACTTGTATTAGTGTGGAAAAACCACTTTTCGAACTTGTGTTAGTGTTGAAAAACCACTTTTCGCACTTGTGTTAGTGTTGAAAAACCACTTTTCGCACTTGTGTTGGTGCAGGAAACCACTTTTGCACTTGTATTAGTGTGGAAAAAACACTTTTTGCACTTGTGATTGTGTTGAAAAACCACTTTTTGCACTTGTGATAGTGTTGAAAAACCACTTTTCGCACTTGTGTTAGTGTTGAAAAACCACTTTTCGCACTTGTGTTGGTGCAGGAAACCACTTTTGCACTTGTATTAGTGTGGAAAAAACACTTTTTGCACTTGTGATAGTGTTGAAAAACCACTTTTTGCACTTGTGTTAGTGTTGAAAAACCACTTTTCGCACTTGTGTTGGTGCAGGAAACCACTTTTGCACTTGTATTAGTGTGGAAAAACCACTTTTCGCACGTGTGTTAGTGTTGAAAAACGACTTTTCGCACTTGTGTTAGTGTTGAAAAACCACTTTTCGCACTTGTGTTGGTGCAGGAAACCACTTTTGCACTTGTATTAGTGTGGAAAAAACACTTTTTGCACTTGTGTTAGTGTTGAAAAACCACTTTTCGCACTTGTGTTAGTGTTGAAAAACCACTTTTCGCTCTTGTGTTAGTGTTGAAAAACCACTTTTCGCACTTGTGTTGGTGCAGGAAACCACTTTTGCACTTGTATTAGTGTGGAAAAACCACTTTTCGCACTTATGTTAGTGTCGAAAAACCACTTTTTGCACTTGTGTTGTTGTTGAAAAACCACTTTTCGCACTTGTGTTGGTGCAGGAAACCACTTTTGCACTTGTATTAGTGTGGAAAAAACACTTTTTGCACTTGTGATAGTGTTGAAAAACCACGTTTCGCACTTGTATTAGTGTTGAAAAACCACTTTTCGCACATGTGTTGGTGCAGGAAACCACTTTTGCACTTGTATTAGTGTGGAAAAACCACTTTTCGCACTTGTGTTAGTGTTGAAAAACCACTTTTCGCTCTTGTGTTAGTGTTGAAAAACCACTTTTCGCACTTGTGTTGGTGCAGGAAACCACTTTTGCACTTGTATTAGTGTGGAAAAACCACTTTTCGCACTTGTGTAAGTGTTGAAAAACCACTTTTCGCACTTGTGTTAGTGTTGAAAAACCACTTTTCGCTCTTGTGTTAGTGTTGAAAAACCACTTTTCGCACTTGTGTTGGTGCAGGAAACCACTTTTGCACTTGTATTAGTGTGGAAAAACCACTTTTCGCACTTGTGTTAGTGTTGAAAAACCACTTTTCGCACTTGTGTTGGTGCAGGAAACCACTTTTGCACTTGTATTAGTGTGGAAAAACCACTTTTCGCACTTGTGTTAGTGTTGAAAAACCACTTTTTGCACTTGTGTTGTTGTTGAAAAACCACTTTTCGCACTTGTGTTGGTGCAGGAAACCACTTTTGCACTTGTATTAGTGTGGAAAAAACACTTTTTGCACTTTTGATAGTGTTGAAAAACCACGTTTCGCACTTGTATTAGTGTTGAAAAACCACTTTTTGCACATGTGTTGGTGCAGGAAACCACTTTTGCACTTGTATTAGTGTGGAAAAACCACTTTTCGCACTTGTGTTAGTGTTGAAAAACCACTTTTCGCACTTGTGTTAGTGTTGAAAAACCACTTTTCGCACTTGTGTTGTTGCAGGAAACCACTTTTGCACTTGTATTAGTGTGGAAAACCACTTTTCGCACTTGTGTTAGTGTTGAAAAACCACTTTTCACACTTGTGTTAGTGTTGAAAAACCACTTTTCGCACTTGTGTTGTTGCAGGAAACCACTATTGCACTTGTATTAGTGTGTAAAAACCACTTTTCGCACTTGTGTTAGTGTTGAAAAACCACTTTTCGCTCTTGTGTTAGTGTTGAAAAACCACTTTTTGCACTTGCGTTGTTGTTGAAAAACCACTTTTCGCACTTGTGTTGGTGCAGGAAACCACTTTTGCACTTGTATTAGTGTGGAAAAACCACTTTTCGCACTTGTGTTAGTGTTGAAAAACCACTTTTTGCACTTGCGTTGTTGTTGAAAAACCACTTTTCGCACTTGTGTTGGTGCAGGAAACCACTTTTGCACTTGTATTAGTGTGGAAAAAACACTTTTTGCACTTGTGATAGTGTTGAAAAACCATGTTTCGCACTTGTATTAGTGTTGAAAAAGCACTTTTCGCACATGTGTTGGTGCAGGAAACCACTTTTGCACTTGTATTATTGTGGAAAAACCACTTTTCGCACTTGTGTTAGTGTTGAAAAACCACTTTTCGCACTTGTGTTAGTGTTGAAAAACCACTTTTCGCACTTGTGTTGGTGCAGGAAACCACTTTTGCACTTGTATTAGTGTGGAAAAAACACTTTTTGCACTTGTGATAGTGTTGAAAAACCACTTTTTGCACTTGTGATAGTGTTGAAAAACCACTTTTCGCACTTGTGTTAGTGTTGAAAAACCACTTTTCGCACTTGTGTTGGTGCAGGAAACCACTTTTGCACTTGTATTAGTGTGGAAAAAACACTTTTTGCACTTGTGATAGTGTTGAAAAACCACTTTTTGCACTTGTGATAGTGTTGAAAAACCACTTTTCGCACTTGTGTTAGTGTTGAAAAACCACTTTTCGCACTTGTGTTGGTGGAGGAAACCACTTTTGCACTTGTATTAGTGTGGAAAAACCACTTTTCGCACTTGTGATAGTGTTGAAAAACCACTTTTTGCACTTGTGTTGGTGCAGGAAACCACTTTTGCACTTGTATTAGTGTGGAAAAAACACTTTTTGCACTTGTGATAGTGTTGAAAAACCACTTTTCGCACTTGTGTTGGTGCAGGAAACCACTTTTGCACTTGTATTAGTGTGGAAAAACCACTTTTCGCACTTGTGATAGTGTTGAAAAACCACTTTTCGCACTTGTGTTGGTGCAGGTAACCACTTTTGCACTTGTATTAGTGTGGAAAAACCACTTTTCGCACTTGTGATAGTGTTGAAAAACCACTTTTCGCACTTGTGTTGGTGCAGGAAACCACTTTTGCACTTGTATTAGTGTGGAAAAAACACTTTTTGCACCTGTGATAGTGTTGAAAAACCACTTTTCGCACTTGTGTTAGTGTTGAAAAACCACTTTTTGCACTTGTGTTGGTGCAGGAAACCACGTTTGCACTTGTATTAGTGTGGAAAAACCACTTTTCGCACTTGTGTTAGTGTTGAAAAACCACTTTTTGCACTTGTGTTAGTGTTGAAAAACCACTTTTCGCACTTGTGTTGGTGCAGGTAACCACTTTTGCACTTGTATTAGTGTGGAAAAAACACTTTTTGCACTTGTGATAGTGTTGAAAAACCACTTTTCGCATTTGTGTTAGTGTTGAAAAACCACTTTTCGCACATGTGTTGGTGCAGGAAACCACTTTTGCACTTGTATTAGTGTGGAAAAACCAGTTTTCGCACTTGTGTTAGTGTTGAAAAACCACTTTTCGCACTTGTGTTAGTGTTGAAAAACCACTTTTTGCTCTTGTGTTAGTGTTGAAAAACCACTTTTCGCACTTGTGTTGGTGCAGGAAACCACTTTTGCACTTGTATTAGTGTGGACAAACCACTTTTCGCACTTGTGTTAGTGTTGAAAAACCACTTTTTGCACTTGTGTTGTTGTTGAAAAACCACTTTTCGCACTTGTGTTGGTGCAGGAAACCACTTTTGCACTTGTATTAGTGTGGAAAAAACACTTTTTGCACTTGTGATAGTGTTGAAAAACCACGTTTCGCACTTGTATTAGTGTTGAAAAACCATTTTCGCACATGTGTTGGTGCAGGAAACCACTTTTGCACTTGTATTAGTGTGGAAAAACCACTTTTCGCACTTGTGTTAGTGTTGAAAAACCACTTTTCGCACTTGTGTTAGTGTTGAAAAACCACTTTTCGCACATGTGTTGGTGCAGGAAACCACTTTTGCACTTGTATTAGTGTGGAAAAACCACTTTTCGCACTTGTGTTAGTGTTGAAAAACCACTTTTCGCACTTGTGTTAGTGTTGAAAAACCACTTTTTCGCTCTTGTGTTAGTGTTGAAAAACCACTTTTCGCACTTGTGTTGGTGCAGGAAACCACTTTTGCACTTGTATTAGTGTGGAAAAACCACTTTTCGCACTTGTGTTAGTGTTGAAAAACCACTTTTTGCACTTGTGTTGTTGTTGAAAAACCACTTTTCGCACTTGTGTTGGTGCAGGAAACCACTTTTGCACTTGTATTAGTGTGGAAAAAACACTTTTTGCACTTGTGATAGTGTTGAAAAACCACGTTTCGCACTTGTATTAGTGTTGAAAAACCACTTTTCGCACATGTGTTGGTGCAGGAAACCACTTTTGCACTTGTATTAGTGTGGAAAAACCACTTTTTGCACTGTGTTAGTGTTGAAAAACCACTTTTCGCACTTGTGTTAGTGTTGAAAAACCACTTGTCGCACTTGTGTTGGTGCAGCAAACGACTTTTGCACTTATATTAGTGTGGAAAAAACACTTTTTGCACTTGTGATAGTGTTGAAAAACCACTTTTTGCACTTGTGATAGTGTTGAAAAACCACTTTTCGCACTTGTGTTAGTGTTGAAAAACCACTTTTCGCACTTGTGTTGGTGCAGGAAACCACTTTTGCACTTGTATTAGTGTGGAAAAAACACTTTTTGCACTTGTGATAGTGTTGAAAAACCATGTTTCGCACTTGTATTAGTGTTGAAAAAGCACTTTTCGCACATGTGTTGGTGCAGGAAACCACTTTTGCACTTGTATTATTGTGGAAAAACCACTTTTCGCACTTGTGTTAGTGTTGAAAAACCACTTTTCGCACTTTTGTTAGTGTTGAAAAACCACTTTTCGCACTTGTGTTGGTGCAGGAAACCACTTTTGCACTTGTATTAGTGTGGAAAAAACACTTTTTGCACTTGTGATAGTGTTGAAAAACCACTTTTTGCACTTGTGATAGTGTTGAAAAACCACTTTTCGCACTTGTGTTAGTGTTGAAAAACCACTTTTCGCACTTGTGTTGGTGCAGGAAACCACTTTTGCACTTGTATTAGTGTGGAAAAAACACTTTTTGCACTTGTGATAGTGTTGAAAAACCACTTTTTGCACTTGTGATAGTGTTGAAAAACCACTTTTCGCACTTGTGTTAGTGTTGAAAAACCACTTTTCGCACTTGTGTTGGTGGAGGAAACCACTTTTGCACTTGTATTAGTGTGGAAAAACCACTTTTCGCACTTGTGATAGTGTTGAAAAACCACTTTTCGCACTTGTGTTGGTGCAGGAAACCACTTTTGCACTTGTATTAGTGTGGAAAAAACACTTTTTGCACTTGTGATAGTGTTGAAAAACCACTTTTCGCACTTGTGTTGGTGCAGGAAACCACTTTTGCACTTGTATTAGTGTGGAAAAACCACTTTTCGCACTTGTGATAGTGTTGAAAAACCACTTTTCGCACTTGTGTTGGTGCAGGTAACCACTTTTGCACTTGTATTAGTGTGGAAAAACCACTTTTCGCACTTGTGATAGTGTTGAAAAACCACTTTTCGCACTTGTGTTGGTGCAGGAAACCACTTTTGCACTTGTATTAGTGTGGAAAAAAACACTTTTTGCACCTGTGATAGTGTTGAAAACCACTTTTCGCACTTGTGATAGTGTTGAAAACCACTTTTGCACTTGTGATAGTGTTGAAAAACCACTTTTTGCACTTGTGTTGGTGCAGGAAACCACGTTTGCACTTGTATTAGTGTGGAAAAAACCACTTTTCGCACTTGTGTTAGTGTTGAAAAACCACTTTTTGCACTTGTGTTAGTGTTGAAAAACCACTTTTCGCACTTGTGTTGGTGCAGGTAACCACTTTTGCACTTGTATTAGTGTGGAAAAAACACTTTTTGCACTTGTGATAGTGTTGAAAAACCACTTTTCGCATTTGTGTTAGTGTTGAAAAACCACTTTTCGCACATGTGTTGGTGCAGGAAACCACTTTTGCACTTGTATTAGTGTGGAAAAACCAGTTTTCGCACTTGTGTTAGTGTTGAAAAACCACTTTTCGCACTTGTGTTAGTGTTGAAAAACCACTTTCGCTCTTGTGTTAGTGTTGAAAAACCACTTTTCGCACTTGTGTTGGTGCAGGAAACCACTTTTGCACTTGTATTAGTGTGGACAAACCACTTTTCGCACTTGTGTTAGTGTTGAAAAACCACTTTTTGCACTTGTGTTGTTGTTGAAAAACCACTTTTCGCACTTGTGTTGGTGCAGGAAACCACTTTTGCACTTGTATTAGTGTGGAAAAAACACTTTTTGCACTTGTGATAGTGTTGAAAAACCACGTTTCGCACTTGTATTAGTGTTGAAAAACCACTTTTCGCACATGTGTTGGTGCAGGAAACCACTTTTGCACTTGTATTAGTGTGGAAAAACCACTTTTCGCACTTGTGTTAGTGTTGAAAAACCACTTTTCGCACTTGTGTTAGTGTTGAAAAACCACTTTTCGCACTTGTGTTGGTGCAGGAAACCACTTTTGCACTTGTATTAGTGTGGAAAAACACTTTTCGCACTTGTGTTAGTGTTGAAAAACCACTTTTCGCACTTGTGTTAGTGTTGAAAAACCACTTTTTCGCTCTTGTGTTAGTGTTGAAAAACCACTTTTCGCACTTGTGTTGGTGCAGGAAACCACTTTTGCACTTGTATTAGTGTGGAAAAACCACTTTTCGCACTTGTGTTAGTGTTGAAAAACCACTTTTTGCACTTGTGTTGTTGTTGAAAAAACCACTTTTCGCACTTGTGTTGGTGCAGGAAACCACTTTTGCACTTGTATTAGTGTGGAAAAAACACTTTTTGCACTTGTGATAGTGTTGAAAAACCACGTTTCGCACTTGTATTAGTGTTGAAAAACCACTTTTCGCACATGTGTTGGTGCAGGAAACCACTTTTGCACTTGTATTAGTGTGGAAAAACCACTTTTTGCACTTGTGTTAGTGTTGAAAAACCACTTTTCGCACTTGTGTTAGTGTTGAAAAAACCACTTGTCGCACTTGTGTTGGTGCAGCAAACGACTTTTGCACTTGTATTAGTGTGGAAAAAACACTTTTTGCACTTGTGATAGTGTTGAAAAACCACTTTTTGCACTTGTGATAGTGTTGAAAAACCACTTTTCGCACTTGTGTTAGTGTTGAAAAACTACTTTTCGCACTTGTGTTAGTGTTGAAAAACTACTTTTCGCACTTGTGTTAGTGTTGAAAAACCACTTTTCGCACT